>NC_135514.1:11675000-11975000 GCF_051989575.1 Stigmatopora nigra
AAAAGTGGGGTTTACAGTCTTAGTTGACTAGATTTTAAATTGAAGCCGCATTCTACAAATTGTCGACTGTTTGCTCTCTTTTTAGCTGCCCGTTATTGCGCTGCAGCAGAAATTGCCGTAGCGTAACGATACATCCAACTGGATGCTTCAATCGAAGGCCCTTATTTTGAAGCCAATCATCTCGGACTGCAATTTTGGCAAAAATCGCATCTAACGAATCAATATCATATCTTAATGCCGTTTTTGATTTACAATCTTGGTTAAAAATAGTTGTAATGTTACATCGATCTAAAGCAAATATTTAATATATCATGTTAACGTTAAATATGTTAATTGAGTACATCTTCAAAATAAATGAGATTTGTCCCAAATGTTGATTGCTAATGATTTCATTGATTTTATTGTTTCAGGTGATATAGAACTATTGTGTTAAATGTGTACTCAATATTGTATTTGTGACATCCTAAAATGTTTATGTTATTGACGATTGCATGTTGTGCAACTGGTTTTGGATTGGATGTTTATCGGTGTTCGATTATTAATGCCTTGATCAACATAGCAAGTATTACAATGTAAAACTTGCTATGTTGATCAAGGCATCAATTGTCAAATACCTATACTCTCTTTAACATGTAATAATTACATGTTAAAGAGAGTATAGGTATTTGACTATTGATGCCTTGGAGCACATAGCTTAACAAACACGGGAGATTTTACTCATTACAGTAAAAGTTGGATTGAGGACAACAACTAATCACTCTGATTATTTCTTCGTGTTTCAAGCAATATGAAAATGCAGGTTGAAACATATTAAGTTGATTGAAGGCCTTTGAATGTAATCAAATGGAATTGTGGCAACCTTCGACCAATATCGTATCATTGTCCGAAGAATCGGTATGAAAATGTCATGAAATTGATTATTTGTAATCCTAGTAAATTGTTTGTTAAGCTTAAAGGCCCAATACTACCTCAGGGGATACTTTACACAATTCAAAAGTTTGTACTTGACTGAGTCACAAACTGCAGTCCTTTTCTTTGTTAAATGAACCAAAGAAAGCACACAACACATTTTGCTATTGGTCAGGAATCTGGAGTTGTTATCAGGAGTGATGTAGCGGAAGGTAGGATTTTTCATCCATTGAATTACATCACTGTGGCAACCTGGATTTTTCTTTACTTTTTTTGTTGATGTTTTTTTGTTTTTTCAAGAAAGTTCTTTGTTTTTGCAGGAATCATTACCCTAGATCAGGAGTGGGCAAACTTTTGGGCCCAGAGGGGCCACATTAACTTTAAAAATTTGACAGATGGTCCAGGTCAGCACAAGATACGATACACATAAAAAACTACATCCGTTAACAGTACATATAAAACATAAACAGAAAAAAAGGACTAAAGTATTAACATACTCATCATTCATTATTAAAGTAAAAAGTATAAAGTACAACGTAAAGTAAAAGGGAATGTATTAGGAAATATTTGAATGTCATTTAAAAAAAGATAAGTGGACTAGATCATGCCATCAGTTTCAACTATGCAGAGGCAAACAATTTCAATAGCTATATATCTGTACCTGTTTTGATAATCTATTAACCACTAACTAAACTAATTCATTTATGTGCAAATCTTGGGACTTTAAAAACCAAATACAATCCAATTTTCTCTTATAGCACACTGCAAACTAGATGTATGTTTCTCCATCACTTAATGTCCAGTGTTGAGTTGCCTACATTCATTTTTTTCAACCCAAATATAGTCTAGGAATATTTTAGTGAATATCTGTTATATAAGGGGAGTATCTACATACAATGTACAGAGATTTGCCCACCATTCTAACTGCATTTGGCTTAAGCACACTGATGAATTAGCCTCTTCTCCTAATCAATACAGGCTCTCCATTCAGAAGATGGACAATAGTACCTCATTTGTCTGATTGTGTGTAGGTGCTTGCATGTGGTGTGGGTGTGTGTGTGTGTATGTAATCTCGTTTCCAAAATGTCTACCATTTAGCTACACTGCTATTGTGTCCTATACTGTAGCAATTGGCATCTAACATTGATCTTGCAATTTGTACTTGCAGCATCCCTGTGGAAATAGGGATGAAAAAGTTGTATACTATGTCGATAGTTGTTTTATTTTGTGGCTTCTTGGCTTAACCAATAAGTGGGGAAGTTAGATAATACTAGATAGTTTTATTTCAAGTTATGTCTTGTTTTCTTGTGTCTCTTCATATTCATGTTTTGTCTCGCTCGTTAAGATTCCATCTGTTGTCGTCAGCCTCGTTTTCTTTGTCTAGTAATCAGTCACTTGTCTTATCCAGCTGTGCTTCATTAGTAAATTGGGGGAATTTATTTATTATATCAAACACAATATGTACAATCAAATGGAGAAAAGGCTAAAGAGTGTTAACAATTGATGTTGACATTGATAAGCAATGTCGCCATCTTTGCAAAATTACGAGATATTTTGGTCTATGTGTAACAATTGTGTGTAAAACAGACATTTTGATTAAACATTTTAGCATCTGCAATGGCGGAACAAATGTAAACAAGGCCCGGCTCTTTAAATGAATATTGGTTAGTTGGTTGGTTACTTATTAGTTATTTTTTGTCAACCCTTCATACGGGCGACAATCAGCTAAGTGGCCACACCCCTTCCCCCCATCAATTTCAATTGGCTGGCATTGAGCGATCATGCTTCACTCCCGTTTGGATAGACAACTGGTGTCAAAGTGGCGGCCCGGGGGCCAAATCTGGCCCGCCGCATCATTTTATGAGGCCCGGGAAAGTAAATGATGACTTTCTGTTTTAGGATAAAATTAAAAGAAGAGTATAGATGTATAGTAAATTTCCTGGTTTTCCCCCTTTTAAATCAATAATTGTAACTTTTAATTATTTTTTTCAGTTTTTTAGTTCAAAAATCATTTTGTAAAATCTAAAAGTATATTTTAAAAAAGCTCAAAAAAACGTTGTTTTAGATCCATAAAATTCAAGGCTTTTAATCCAGTTCTTTTAATCCATTTATTAAAAAAAACAAATTAATATCTATCGTATTTTCAGGACTATAAGGCGCACTTAAAAGTCTTAAATTTTCTCCAAAATAAACAGTTATAATCCAGTGTGCTTTATATATGGAAAAAAAACGTCTTTCATTGAGGGTGCGCCTCATAATGCGGTGCGCCTTATAGTCGTGAAAATACGGTAGTCCAAAATCCCTTAGCATCATTGACCGCATTGGATTGTTATTAAAATCACATATAGTGTCAATTCAAAACAGGTCAATTCTTCCCCTTCTTTACAGTGTCATCAATCCACTTCTGAACCCACTCGACCACATAAATGACTTGAAATCCTTTTGCCTACGCACGTTTGGTCTCCAATTTGTAACGTCAGCCCAGGATTACTTGAACCCAACTTTATCAGGCGTTGGGCAGAGTGTAAAAACTCATAGGCAATTAGGGAAGCGAATATGGATTAGCGTGGCACTACTACGAGTCCCCAATGGAATAGATTTGGCGCTGCTGCTTTAGTACGATAATGAGTGTCAACGCAAAATGGATGTGTGTACGTTGGAACGCCCGTGTGGAGGCGCTTTGCACCGCACGACTCCTATATTGGAGGTCGCTTTTGTGTTTACACTGATGTGTTTTCATTTCCTTAGCAGCTGATCCCATGGCTGCTACTACCGGCTGCTAATTAATTGCGCGGCAGCCATGGAAAGAGTCAAGTGTTAAAAAGTCTTTGTCACTTTGCTCTCACCACTCACACAAATGCATAACAAGGCCGTGGTGTTCGGCACCCCCGGCGCGCACTAAACAAAACAAAACAGAAAAACGAGAAGGAACAAGCCAAAAAAGAAGAGAGCCTTGGGCATGTCATGGTGCTTTCAACACCTTCATTTGGAAAGGCTATAAAACGTAGGAATTTTAATTGCTGTATAAGCACTATTAATTAAATAACTGGAGTCAGTGTAAGAAAAAAATGGGATAGAAAGAGCATGTTTGTTTTGCTGTAAACAAGGTTTGGCAAAGTTTGCTTGGCGTTTAATTTGCATTGATTGCTGGAGTCTTTTGTTTTATTTGTCAACAAGGAAAGGGTTTGAAAGCTAAGATTTTGATTTAGATGAAGGGTGGTTTTTAGATAGTCACAGTTTTTAGTCTGACTGGGTTTTAACCCTTTAAATCGCAAATTAAGATTTTAAAAAACTACAATATACTACATTCAGAGGAATATTTTTTTTTGCGAATTCCATTTGACTTACAAGTGTTGACCTTATGTATTTTGCATAAGGCAGTAAAGATAAAAATATAAATAATTTTAAGTTAAATTCATGAATTTTTTGAAGGTTCTATTTTGTAATAAAAAGAAAAAAATGAATATTTCTTACTGCATTAAAATCATTAACAAAAATTCAAAAAAACATTTAAACAAACTGTATTTAATAATAAAAAAGGAAGAATATAGCCATGAACTCAAATAATTGTGTGTATTGTGCATTAAGATTTTTATTTATATTTTTATTTAAGCCAAATCAAAGCTTTTTTAACTTGAAAATAGAATGCACATTTTCAAAATAAAATCTGTAACTTGATTATGCTTAGTTCTTATGGCTGATATTAGCCATAGAACCCATTATCTGGATTTATATGATATATAACATCAGATATGCCTTTTAAAAATCTTTTAATTACTCACTAACTGTGTTCTTCTCCACAGAGTCAAATCATGTATGGGTGATCCCCATAGTGGCATGAAATGAGCCAGAAGAAAGACTGGAGCACCTGTCTATTGTTCTTGTCCAATCCAAGGTGAACTCAATCTGCTCCCTGCCGGACATGTTGAAGGGCAAAAGCAAACAGTGCAGCAGCTGTCCGTGCTACATAAACGCCATTTTTTTAAGGTAATCCAAATTCTAAACTGGTTTTACTATCGGGTAGAATTTTCCAGACTATAAGTCGCATCTGAGTATAAGTCACACCAGCAAAAGAGTACACAATGAAGAAAAAATATATATATTTCACTTTTTGGGGGGTTACAATTTATTTTTTATCAGAAACCAAGACCACACATACTATTATAAAGTAATGAAAGTAAAATAGAAATCAACAGCCTATAACTGGCCCAGCCAAACTATGAAAAAAAGCGACTTATAGTCCGTAAAATACTACATTGATGTGGAAATAAGTTATTATTTAGATTACTGTTTTATTCTATTCCTCAAGATTTTTCCCTTCTCTTATGTTAAGCTACTTCATTTTGTTTAGTATGTCCTTCTATCCGTCATTTTCTTACATACATCCTTAAACCAGTTGCCAGTAAATCACAACGCACGTAATACACAAGTACAAAGTATTATCACTCATTCGATATATAATACATTATACTCAATATTTTTGGGCTGTATTGTAATATTCCATTCTGAATTGAGATGCAAAACACGACATCTGCACGACTTTCAGCCAAAACACTTTAAAGTATGACATTTAATACAATGATGGCCTTTAACAAAACAATAATGCCAAAACAATTTGAAATAATGTCACTGGGCCAACTTTCCATTAAATATTTTTACTCTCCTACTAAATAAAAAATGAACTATGATGCCATTATTAGTTCGTTTGCATTAAAAAAATCAATTTCTTTAAAAAAAAATACTACTATTAGTCTTCCTATTCTGAACTACCATGACCTTATTGTTTCTACATTATATCAGATCATTGTTTAAATGTCATACATGTCTAAAAGTACTATGAAAAGTACTCACCTTTCCAATGACAATGATTAATTGAAATGCCATGATTTTTTTTTTTTACAATCCGCCAAAACATTACGTAATAGTTGTTTCCACAATTGTTGAGATGCAGGACTTGAATTTTATTAGTATATAATAAAAGTACACTGAAAAGTACCATATTTTCACGACTATAAGGCGCACTTAAAAGTCTTAAATTTTCTCCATAATAGACAGGGCGCCTTATAATCCAGTGTGCCTTATATATGGAAAAAAAATTAAAATGTGCCATTCATTGAGGGTGCGCCTTATAATGCGATGCGCCTTATAATGTGGTGCGCCTTATATATGGAAAATACGGTATTTAGCTTCTACAGTCAAGTTTGAAATAAAATAAGGCTGGAAAACAACAAAATCTTTACTGACACTGATAAATGCAAAACATTATATTGAATAAACAATAGTACTTCAACCAATACGCAGAATAAAAACAAAAAATCCTAAAAAAAAATCGTACTCTATTTTCACGGCTATAAGGCGCACTTAAGTCTTAGAGTTTCCTCCAAAATAGACACGGCGCCTTATAATCCAGTGCGCCTTATATATGGAAAAAATTAAAATGTGCCATTCATTGAGGGTGCACCTTATAATCCAGTGCGCCTTATATATGGGAAAAATTTCATTCATTGAGGGTGCGCCTTATAATCCAGTGCGCCTTATATATGGGAAAATATGGTAATTGAAATGCCATTAATCTTTTTTACAATCCCCTAAAACACCACATAATGGTTGTTTACACAATTGTTGAGATGCAGGACTTGAATTTTATTAGTATATTATACACTTTGGTAAAATTGTTTCTTTTCCGTAATTGGTCAACCGCTAAATTGTCGGAATGTAAGTCTATATCGATTGTATGTAGGCGTTTTTTTTTTATCTCTTGCTATTCCTCTGTGTCTTCCTAGTTTCCAGCAAGTCACCACAGATCAACTTTTTAAGTCATTAGCAGAAATTCCAGTAAATTCCCCAAAGCGTCCACTCAGGAACAAAGTCGTGCATCAGTCGCTCGCCGTCTTATTAGCGCGACATCAGAGACTCGCCAAGACAAACAGGTCAGTCTTACTCGGAGATAGCATTTGAACCTTCACCCACCTAAACACCACCAACTAGGAATAGTAAGGGGGGGTTCGTAATTGACTATTGGCCAACACTTTATGTTCTACCCTTCAGATTTTAAATTATCCAAACACAAATCATTGAATCAAGCCATTTTCCCTTAAAAAGTGGTTGTGAATCACTTTAAAATACCAAATATATTTGAAATGTTTTTTTCTACTGCTCACGACTGACCAAATTGAACACTTAGATTCCATTCATGCATTCATTTCCCTTTCTGAATCACTTCAATGTGGGTAAACATTTCAGATAATCTCACAAAGTGGTTCCTAAATGTTCTTAAACCAATTTGACTCGGAGAGGCTTATTTTTCTTACACATAGTTTCATCAATAACTCTCCACATAGATTACATACCTGTCAAGTTATACGATTGTCCCGTATTTCATACGTTTTTTGATCATTTCCAATTGTGTATGCCGTATAACTACTTTTTTAAGTCTGTTTTTGTAAAACCGACCTTGTTTTACCCATTTTGACTCTAATGTGATATTCTCGGTCACTGGTAGCCGACAAAAAAAACATAATCTTTGACTGCTAATAGTCAGGCTTTAATCATAATATGCACACCTGGCCACCTTTTCACTATACCAATATAGTGTGTCAGCAAGCAACTTTACCCATACAGTTTTATTGCACGGCAACGTGCTCGTAACATAACATAAATACATTTAAATAAACTTGGATTACGATGCAGACACACTCAAAAATAAATTTAATCTAACCTTACACTAAATTTAATTTTAATTTTGTTTTAAAATTTTGATACATTTCTTTCTCGCGGGTTGGATATATTTGCCCCGTCTCCCCCCTGACTTTCAAATGCAACCGAGTGAGGGTCGTTTGGTTTTGTCTTCCCTTCAAAATATTCCCAAAATGATGCACACAAATGTCATCACAATAGGATAACGCACAACCACTTGCCAACAAGAAGTAGTATATACTCCTCTCGTATTAGCGACCGATCCGCCATTCGCAATGACTAACGGAAAAAAAACACTGAAAAAAAATGCAATGCTCCGCCCAGTGCTCGTAAAGACATTACATTAGAAAGTAGCAACCAGAAAGATAGTTCCCATGATGTTCTTATGAGCAGCCTCATATGCTCGTATATCAAAATTTGTCTCGTATCTCAAGATAAATATTGCCCAAAATTTTACTCGTATCTCAAATTGCTCGTATGTCAGGGCACTCGTATGTCAAGCAAGGTACCACTGTACTGATCAGACAGATTTTTTTGTCATACTTCCTAAAGTCCAAATTTTCAGTTGCTACTTGTACTACATGTAATTTTTAGATTTTTAACTGCCACTATTTCCCCCACTTTTGAAAACTGTGATATATATATACTCTGTCCAGTGTAGCAAATTTATAGCTTTTTGTAGAATAAAGTGCCTCATGTCTTTAGGGTCAAATAACCCACGGTACAATGTGGACACTTGTAGTTTATAGTCTCGTGCAGAATGTGAATAATTTCACTTTCCTTTATATTTGCTTTGCTTTATATTTCTAAATTATAGTATTTTTTTACTGAAGGAGACATAACTGGGCCAATTTGTAAATAATTTCCCACCATTAAAAGGAGGCTAAAACCATTACAAATGATTTTTTAATATCTTTTCTCAATCCTAGTGATTCCCAAGCAAGATTTTGTAGCACCCCCGTGTGTGCCGTTAAAGATCATCAAGATTGCCAGGAGAAACTCTCCAATTTTTACTTATAATAAACCTGTTCCAACACCTGTTGCCAATCAAACAAGGGAATATGTTATTGCTTTCCACACGTTTATGAACTTTACACAGTCACCTCTGGAGCCAGCCATTGTTGATGTTTTGGATTTTTTTGTATAAAATCTTGCAGTGGGGGAGGAGCTATATGATGGAAGATGTTGTAAACTAAGATGGCATCTGCATATTTAACAGTATTATTTCAGTTCAGGCGTTTGTGTTTTTTTAATATCCGACAGTGGTGGTTTTTCGTTTTTGGTTTTCCCATATATAAGGCGCACTGGATTATAAGGCGCATTGGATTATAAGGCGCACTGTCTATTTTGGAGAAAATGTAAGACTTTTAAGTGCGCCTTATAGTGGTGAAAATACGGTCATTGCTATTGACTTCCAGGTATGAGGCACTCACTATTTTACAGTCACCTCTAGAGCCAGCCATTGTTGATGTTTTGGATTTTTTTGTATAAAATCTTGCAGTGGGGGGGGAGCTATATGATGGAAGATTTTGTTAATTTAAGATGGCATCTGCATATTTAACAGTATTGTTTCAGTTCAGGCGTTTGTGTTTTTTTAATATCCGGCAGTGGTGGTTTTTGTTTTTCTGTTTTTTCCATATATAAGGCGCACTGGATTATAAGTCGCACTGTATATTTTGGAGAAAATTTAAGACATTTAAGTGCGCCTTATAGTGGTGAAAATACGGTCATTGCTATTGAATTCCAGGTATGAAGCACTCACTACTTTACAGTCACCTCTAGAGCCAGCCATTGTTGATGTTTTGGATTTTTTTGGTATAAAATCTTGCGGTGGGGGAGGAGCTATATGATGGAAGATTTTGTAAACTAAGATGGCATCTGCATATTTAACAGTATTGTTTCAGTTCAGGCGTTTGTGTTTTTTTAATATCCGACAGTGGTGGTTTTTCGTTTTTGGTTTTCTGTTTTTTCCGTATATAAGGCGCACTGGACTATAAGTCGCACAGTCTATTTTGGAGAAAATTTAAGACTTTTATGTGCGCCTTATAGTCATGAAAATACGGTATATATACAAGCATAAAACAGCCTGGCGCAATGGCATTTAACTCTGCGTCATCAAGCGAATCCTCGCTTATTTATGCATGCCATTTTCGCCAGTGATGTACAATCACATGTATTGTGTGTGTCTGTGTGTAGTTATGTGTAGTACATGTGTGTGTATGTGTGTGTGTATGCGTGGGCATTAATCATAGGAGCAGAGCAGGAGGCTGGCGGCTGTGCTCTCCATCTGTCTCTGTCTCCTGTGTTGAGGTGTTTTACACTGATGACCAGGCAAGGGAAAAGTCAGCCCACACGCTCCAATATTATGGGATGCGCGGGGAAATAAATGGTATAAATGCTCTGGTATCAAAGGGCAGCGCCTGGCTGAGGTGGGGCTGCGCCAATGTGTGCTCAGATGCTGAGTTTCTTAGGGAGAATTTGTACAATCAACGGTAATGCTATGAGAGGATATATTCGGCAATAGGTGTGTGTTGTGTATGGGGTTGAATATGGATTTTAGTCTTAGTTAGAGCTCGGTGAATAAGAGTGTTGACTTGTGTTTTGTCACTGCTGATGTTTTTCGCTGGAGACGAAGCCAATCAGAGAGTTGTTTTTGTTGCTGTGAGATATTCCGACCATTTTGTTGGTCATTTGAGTGTAATTATTTTTCTTTAGTTTGAAGCCGGGCAGCCATTTTTGAGTGTTTAGGGCAGATATGGGCAAACTACGGCCCGCGGGCCACATACAGTCCGGTAGGCTTTTTAATCCGTTCCGCCGACATTGTCCAATTATTATTTTTTAATCCCAAAATGGTGCCGTCACGTGGAAGTCAGTGGCAGTAGCTGTGTCCACTCTTATTTGTTTTTTGTGTTTTTCAGCCCTTCTATCTTTTTTTAATTTACATTATAATATTTCCTAATACATTCCTTTTTACTTGACTTTGTACTTTATACATTAATGATGAGTGATGAGTATGTTAATACTTTAGTCATTTTTTCTGTTTAAGTTTCATATGTACTGTTAACGGATGCACTTTTTTATATGTATCATATCTTGTGCTGACCCGGCCCGTCTCTCAAATTTTTAAAGTCAATGTGGCCCCCCAGGCCGAAAAGTTTGCCCACCCCTATAGTTTAGCGCGTCAGCCCCACAGTTCTATAGTCGAAGGTTCGACCGCAGGTCCGAACTTTCCAGTGGGTAGAAGCATGTTCTTCCCAGGCTTGCATGGCTTTTCTCCAGGTACTCCGGTACCCTCCCATATCACAAAAACATGCCGAGTAGTCTCTAACTTGCCCCATTGTAACCGTGAAAGGTTATCAATCTCTTTCTGCTCTGTGATTGGTTATTCACCCATTCATGATGTCCACAACCTGCTGTGTAGTAGATAACCGGCCGGGATAGTCTCCAGCAACCCCCGCGACCCTTGTGAGGATAAGCAGTACAAAAAAATGAATGGTTTTTAAACCAGTGTTTGAAATACAGATGTAAGATTGGATTTGTTGACACTTTGGGAGTTTTTACCTTGTTGTGGAGTGTAACATTACACACAAATGTTTAATCTTCTGCAATGGATTGAGAGCAATCCGGGTTAAGATGAGAACAGCTTGCACCTTTGAGAGGTGACACACTATGGCTTGCCTTTTATTAAATGATTGCTTGTGTAAAGCACTCTTGCTGATCGCAATGTGTAAGCAAGCATAGCAGCCGCCTGAACATGGACACGCACACATTTGTTTTCACAGCGTGATTCCCGGCGAACTGCAAGGTCAATGTAATCTGTGAGTACCCGTGCTCAAACCACCAGCATACGGAATAAAGATGCATGCCACGGTTAATCCCTACAGTGCCGCAACATTGCGTTTGTGTGACCTTGGAGAAACGTGAGCTCCCAGATCCTCATTAACATGGATGAAGCATGCCCACCAGGGTGGATACACCTTAGCGGCCCCCAGGTCGCCGTCAGATAATAGAGAAGGAAGAATGACGCGAGTATGGCAGCAAATGACATGCATGCACCAAAAGTTTGCCATCTATTTTTCATTATTACAATGCGATCGGATGGAGACGAGGGTTTTCGTCTCACAGGTGATGATAGTAATGTTTTGTTGTCCTGATTTGATGCAGGATAAAGAAAACCTAAGAAAGATAAATGGGAGAAGTCGGCCATTAGAACCTGTCGGAATCTTGATGGTGACTATGAATTTGTACCAGAAGCCGAAAAGCCATCTCTAGTCAGGTTCTTCAAATCAAAACCAGCCATAACTCGTCTTAAACCTAGTCTGAAATCTAAGGAACTCGGTCTTGGTCTTGGTTTCAGTCCTGGTTTCGTGCTCAGTCTGTGTTTCGGGACGTATTCAAAAGGAATGACTCTGAAGAAAATAGGTGTCCATTTTATTTTGGTCTGGACCAAAGAAGGAAATTTATGGACTTTCCTGTAATGCACAGGTGTCCAAGTGGTGGCCCGGGGGCCAAATCTGGTCCGCTTCATCATTTTTTTGTGGCCCAAGTAAGTAAATCATGAGTGCCAACTTTCTGTTTTAGGATCAAATTCAAATGAAGATTATAGATCTTTAGGTAATATTTCCTTTGTTTGCTCATTTTAAATCAATAATTGCAGATGATTTGTACAATTTTAAATGTCCAAAAATGATCTATTGATCAGCACAATTGGAAAATGCTGTGAATTTAATATTCAATTAATTTTGGCAGCCTAGTTGGAAGACATATTGGCCCTCTGGATGAAATTGAAACTAAAATGAGTTTGACACCCTTGCTGTAATGTGAATATGCGAATCCTGTTTCAATCTTGCTCTAAGTCTTGATTTTTACTGACATTCCTGGTTCTGGTTTCTTGTCAGTCTTGGTTTTGGTTTTCCATTTCAGTCTCAGTCTCAGTCATGGTCTCTGATTTGGTTTTAGACTTGGTTTCATCTCCTGCTTGACTTAATCTGGAGTGATTTCTAGTTTAGAGCCAATCTTGGTCCAGTTTTTGAGAATAACACATGGATTCAGCTGGATTTTTGTTGTTTTTATTAGCTTTGAACGATGTTTAATTGCATATTCAATCAGGTTTCATCCATTCATTAAACAGAGATTAGTTAAAACAGAACCCTGCTTGAATTAGAGGCAAAAACTCTTCTATGAGAATAGCAAAATCCCAGTTATGATGGATTCAACTGCACCAGATAGATGGATTCAACTGCAACCTCAAACCTGAAAATTCCTTCTCTTCACATCCAATTCCACAGCATAAGCAGTTGTTTCATAATATGCACAGCAGGAAGCGCATGAATATGCTTGAACATTTGACCCGTGTCTCCTGAGTAGACCTTCTTACACGAGGTCGTAAAAAGAAATCTAACAGAGTTTGTCAGAGATCCAGGCGCACGCCGTTTAGGGTGTCAAGGCCGTAAAAAACAGCAGGCGGCATGTGACATTCAATAGATTGGACAACAAGCAAGAGGACAAAAAAGATCCGGCGTGAAAGAGGTCGGATCTGCGAAATGATAGCATTTGCTTTGCCGAAGCTTTCAGGGATGATTGGAGTGTTTAGGCTCACGTCTTATTTGCCACGTGTCACAGCCTCGTAGAGTTTAAAAGACTCGAAATCCTCTCCACGGATTTCAACGTATCCAGTGACAGCTCCACTTTGCATTTGCTTGCTCGCCAAGCGACGAATGTTTTGTTATTTTGTTGTCTTTGTTTTACTTTAGATAAGAGAGCATATAATATAATAGATTAGGTCAATGCCAAACCATGATATCTTCTCCTTACTGACCTCAAATGCCCCAAATTTACCAAACAGTAAGAAAGTATATCCAAGGAAATTATCCATAAATAGCATTTATATTAGATATTATACCAGGGGTGGGTAATTTTTTTGGGCCCGGGGGCCACATTGACTTTAAAATTTGACAGATGGGCCGGGTCAGCACAAGATACGATATATATAAAAAAGTGCATTCGTTAACAGTACATATGAAACATGAATAGAAAAAAAGGACTAAAGTATTAACATACTCATTACTCATCATTCAAGTAAAAAGTATAAAGTACAAAGTAAAGTAAAAAGGAATGTATTAATAAAATTTTAAAATGTAATTCAAAAAAAAGATAGAGGGGCTGTAAAACACGAAAAATAAATAAGAGTGGACAGAGCTACTGCAACTGGTTTCCGCGTGACGGCGCCATCTTGGGGAAAAATAAAAAATAAACATTAAAAGGATTAAAAGGCCTCTACGGGCCACATCTGGCCCACGGGCCGTAGTTTTCCTGTATTTGTACACTTATATATACATATACATACAGATACGCATATGTAGGAGTCAGCTGGGATAGTCTCCAGCACCCCCCGTGAACTTAATACGGATGAAGCGGGCCAGAAAAAGAGATGAGATTTATCTATTTGTTTGTTTGTTTGTTATTATTATTTGTGCACTTTGTGGTGAAGCTTTAAATATCATAATAGTACTTTTGTAATGACAATTAAAAGCATTCAATTCCATTTTCCAGTTTGACCCAATTATAACAAAGCCATTTTAACGTTATCTTCCGAATATTCACATGTTACTTTTTGTGTTATTTTTTGGGGGGCTTTTAGTGACGCTGGACCGAATTTGTGCCAGGGAGAAGACTAATTGGACTAATTAGCTGCCAAGCAAGGCTCGCCTCGCCAGGTCTTGGATGTTTGAAGAATGAAGGGGAAGGAAAAAGTCTCCATGGGCGCGGCTTTCGGCGGTGAGTGAGACCACTTTTTGATGTGCCGCTTCCGCTTGAAGTCACCTTTGACACGTAAGCGCTAAATATCAACTTCAACTGAGCTTTTGATTCAATTTAACCGCACTAACTTTACGGATTTATGTGAAGCTACCTCTCCAAAACTGCACTTTTATCCTTGCCAACTGTAGATTTTTTTACTGGTTCTTTTTTAAACACACAATTGCAATACAAAAAAACAACAAGTCGTAGAAAATAAGCATCCTAATCTTCAGTTCTTTGGAGTTAAATGTAGCAGTTTGTTTTTGTTTATACTTTTTTTTTGACACTGGGTTGTAGAGCTCATGGTATTGTTTTATTATTTAAAACCCTAGAGTGTAAGAAAATGCACTGAAAGGCAACAATTTGAGAAAATAATAGCATGTCTATGACATAGTTTGTGGATTTTAAATCAATTTTACTGTGAAAATACCATTTTTAGAGAAATTGTTGGTACATTTCATCTGTTATCAGAGCAGGTGTTCCTCATAGCATATTTCCAAGACATTTTATGTTGTTTTTGGGCCACTTGCTATTCATTTTGGAGCATTTTTGGGTCAATTACTGATCTACATCATTTCCTGATGATGTTTGGGCAAATAGTGGTCATTTTCTAATGATATTTGGTCAATTGCAGTTGATTTTGAGGCATTTCCAGGTTTGTTTTGGTTCATTTTCTGTTGATTTGGCCTTACTATTAATTTTGAAGCATTTTTTGGTCACTTACTGGTCCTTTTTGAGTCACTCCCTATTGTTGAGCCCCATAATTTAGTTGACTCCCTGATCATGTTGAGGCAAATAGTTGATTTTTGGTCATTTCCAATTCATTTGGTGGAATTTCCCGGTTGTTTGTTGCTATTTTTGGGCCATTTGCTTGGTTTGGGCTGCATTTAAAAGTCATTTATTTTTATTTTGGTCGCAATCCCACATCACCTGTGTAATTTTAGTCAATTATTTTTACTTTTGTAGCATTTATATATGTTATACCTCCTGTTAGTGACAGTCACATATGCATGAGTCACTTATTGTTGATTCTAGTTTGGGTTCGTTGGAATTTTTGCTCATTTTCCTGTTGATTTTTTAGTCAATTGCTCTGAAATTTTGGGCATTAAGTAAACAGGTTGCTATGATCAAGTGTCAGTAACATTGATGGTAATAGACGTCCAATCCTTTTGACCATTGAACATGAAATGCAGTATTGGGAGTTCTCCACATGGGACACATTCATTTTCTATGGAACAACAAAAGGCTGTTGTTGTTGTTTTTACCTGGCACTTAATTCCATATTTTAAGAGTTCATGCCTTTGCACTTAAACATTCATGTCGACTCTAAATTATAAATACTCCGTCTCACACACACACACACACACACACACACTTGCAGATACCCGCGGGAGAAAATCGATGGAGAATATTTCCTTTAATGTAATAGTTGATGGGACTTGACATGGATCTCTTACAGGATCATCATTAGACGGATAAAAATCAATTGAGTTTTGCGCTTGCAGCCATTTGTCACTCAACTGACACTGCAAGGGAAGACCCGGGTCACTTTATGGGCACACCTGAGCGGGATAATAAGCAGGAACGTCTTGAATTATGTTGTTTTCTGGCGACCAATCAAGGGTATGCCTGGCTCTCGCTTTGAATATTAATTAGCCATGACTAAGAGTAGCGTATTTTCACGACTATAAGGCGCACCCTAAATGAATGACATTTTTTCCATATATAAGGCGCACTGTATTATAAGGTGCACTGTCTATTTTGGAGAAAATTAAAGACTTTTAAGTGCGCCTCATAGTCGTGAAAATACGGCAATTGCTATTGACTTCCAGGTATGAAGCACTCACTACTTTACAGTCACCTCTAGAGCCGGCCATTGTTGGTGTTTTGGATTTTTTTGTATAAAATCTTGCAGTGGGGGAGGAGCTATATGATGGAAGATTTTGTAAACTAAGATGGCATCTGCATATTTAACAGTATTGTTTCAGTTCAGGCGTTTGGGTTTTTTTAATATCCGACAGTGGTGGTTTTTCGTTTTTGGTTTTCTGTTTTTTTCCATATATAAGGCGCACTGGATTATAAGGCGCACAGTCTATTTTGGAGAAAATTTAAGACTTAAGTGTGCCTTATAGTCATGAAAATACGGTATGTTTTTTTGTGTTTGCTCATTTTGTCATATTTTGACGAAATCAAGCATTTTTTGGCTTTGAATGCCGCTCATTTAGTCAGAAGGCAATTTGGTGGTGGAATTGGCTAGGAATAGTTCATTCCTTGGTCTCCACCGTGTACGATTTCCAGTCATTTGTCGCTTGTCCACCGTTGATGAGTTAACCTCCCTCCCGCTCGTTCATCTGTTTGTTTTCCTGGCTGAATGTCATGGCGTCATGATTGCCTGCCATGTTTTTCCTCCGGGGGCCGAGCATCCCCACTCCACGCGGCCCGGCTCGCTCGCTAATGATAGCGTTTGATGGATTTTGCTAACCGGGAATGGTTTTCAGTCGTGCCTCCTCTTTCGTCTCTGATGCTGTAAATGCAAAAGCAGACCGTTTTTATTTATGGAAGATAATACACCCTTTTAATATAAGACTCACATTTGAAAGAAGATGGAGATTTTGTAATGGCGTCAGAGTCCGATTTGCAAATGTTCTTAACCATACGTCCTTTAAACTGGATTCTTATCGTCAAGATTTGTCATGAAAATGGAAAAAAACATTTTGCCCAGTGTATATAAGTACTTAAAACAAATATGTAATTGAATTCAAACCTGAATGTTAAAATGCCTTCAATTTGAAATTCAATGATTCAAATTATCAATCGAATTTCAAATTACATTATTTTTTAAATTATGCAAATATTATGTTAAATTTTTTCTTTTTTAAGCCAATAAAAGCATCAGTACAAATTTAATTCCAGTCTTTTTAACGCCATTTCTCAAGACAAAATGGAAAATGCTGAAATAAACGACTAACTAGCGTCTAATTTGTCCAATCTACAGCTTACTAAATTGAGTCAGTCCCTTAAACAGTGCCTCTCCATTAGCTTAGCATTCAAAACTGGACATTTCCGTCAAGAAATACTTTAAAATAATACAGTAAGTCCTCACGTTCCACCAGTTTTGACTTACATCGTTTTGTCATTACGATCGCCAAAACAAATATAAAATCTTAGGCCAGCATATTGGATCTTTACTACCAAACAGCGCCATCATGCTCCCAAGCATGATTACTACATGGCCATAATACGTTCAATTGTGCAGTTATTCAAAAAAAATATCATTAAAAATATAGCAGCCAATCCCCTTCAATGACGAAAGAACCCAATCACATTACTCAGCCCTACATTCTTCATCCTCTGCGAAGAACAGTGAATATTAGCCCCCTACCGCCCCCTTGAGATACCCTACAATACATCCACCTGTCTGTCTTATACTGCCTCCAGCTGGCCAAGGCATATCTCACACAGACAGTACATTGACAAATGAATGTTTTCAGTTCCAGAGCGCATCCATCACACATCTTGAGGCGCCACCGAAAATTGGAGATAAATGTTACATCACGCCTTTCAAGAAAGTCAAAAAAACACGGGGGTGGGCGTTGGGGGGGGGGGTTATTTGAACCATGGAGACGGTCTCCAGGTGATCAAAGCATTGCCTGGTGCTGGTGTCCCCCCCTTTGCTCTGAAAAGGCACCCGCAAATGGGGGGGCGTCGTCTCCAGTAACCATCAAACGCTTTTGCAGCCATCTTGCTACTTTACATATGAAGCGCACCTTTCTCACCGTGACTGCTGCCGTGAAATCGGGAAGCCGTTATTGCCAAGCGGGTGTGCGTTTGGAAAGATGTGAAGTGGAACGTGACTAGAGAGAGAGAAAGGCCGCCCTAAAAAATAAAAAAATAAACCCTCATTACACTGTGGTCACAGCTTTGCACTATTACCCCTCTGAAAACATACTTTTGGCCCAAGGGTATGCAAAGCAAAGAATAGGCATTGTTTTCTTTCTTGGATTCAAATACCAGGGAGTTGGAGGGTTACTTTTGTACGGACTACCGTATTTTATGGACTATAAGTTGCAGTTTCTGTTTTTTTTGTGGGGGGTTTGGCCAGGGGTGGAACTTGTGTGTGAAATTATTTACGTATTATTATATCAGTTGATGTGTTGTGGTTGTTGTTACACTGAATTGCAAGCGGGTTCTTCAACATTGGTGGTTGGTGGATTTATTCCCGTAGGGGTCTCCATAGTGAACGCATAGAATTGCCTGTGAATTATAAAAATATTTGATAAGGGCTTACCAGAAAAATATATAAGTACTTTTTGCTGATCCAGTAAAAAGCTCAAAAATAGTTTCGTGTTTATTACATCTTTAAATAAAAGTAAAAAATACATGAAATAATAGATATTAAATAAATGAGTTTTAAATTAGATTAGGTTGGATTATATTATTATTTTCATTATTTATTTATTTCATCCCGTGTTTGGGAATTTTTTTGGTGTCAGTATCAAGACAGACATAAGACACATAAGACATTGTAGACCTAGTTAAAAGAAATGATGAAAAATATGATTAATCTAACCTGATACTGTAAAGGAAATAAATGTGTTCATTCTTGGTGTGTTTAATAATCTGAACAATACTTGAAATTATCAATAGGAGGATTAGAAGGCTCTATATTTGAATAAATTGTCCAAAAAAAACTTTAACCCAAATATCTCATTTCGGTTCATGTTATTAAGAGTGGTTAAAATTTGTCTATTTTTTCCATATGTATTTTAGTTCCCTTTTTTAAAAATCGTGAAATTGGTATGAAGCCAAACTGAAGGAAAACAACCAATACACTCATTGATCGCATTCCCTTTTTTAAAAACTCGCTGCAGCACTATTAAAGCTGCTTCAAAGTCTAGATTTGTTGTTAGTAAAATGGGAGTCTTTATTACCTAATATACAGTATATAAAAAGGGCCATATACAAGTAAACATTACACATCATTAACTGTTTAATACAATTTAAACAAGTTTCCTCCTTAATCTGCTCTTGATCATTTATTCAGAATTGAATAAATACTTAGATTTATTAGTTATTATGAAATAAAATTTACTACGTACATTATGTAATTGTGTTTTTGTACGTTATATATATATTGTATATAAAATATAGGTAAACCTGTTATTGATTAATGCTAATGTTGTGCAATGTAAGTCAATTTTTATAATTAATAATAAATATAATAAATGCCTAGATGTATTATTTATGAAATAAAACATTTATATTGGGACATCCGTACACTAATTTACTACATAATGTATTTACGTTTTTGTACATTGTATAGATTGAATATTCAATATAGGCACACCTGTTATTAATTAATTTTAATATAGTGCAGTAAGTCAATTTTATATCTATGTAAAAAAATATTATCTTGACTTATAATATGAGATATAATAAATGCATTTTTTTTTCAGATGAATGAGACAAAGTGGAAAGAAACTTTTTGAAAAATCTATTAAGACTTTAATTTTCTCAATGCTTCAAATGCATTTTTGGCATCAATAAGTTACAGAATAAATAAAATCAAAGAAAATTAATTCATGTTCATAGCAGCTAAAGTTGCCTCTGCATGGTTTTGCGAAATCCAGCTTGATATCAAAACATATCGTAGGCTGGCAAATTGTTTCGTCTTTCAGAAACAAGGAAATACATCATTTTTTTCAATTATGCTGGTAAAACAACATGGAACAAGACCAAAAAAAAAATAATTTAAAAAGCTTTGGAAGTCACAGGAGGTAGCATGTTACTCTCCCGCCAGTTTCTTTTCTATTTTTTTTTTAAAAGGTTTTTAGACACAGAACAAAATGCGTGTTGGTAGTTACGATTTTCATAACAACCAATACAAATTGGACTGCAATCTTAATTGTCTGTTGTAAAAAGCGTTACAGTGTAAATTAACTTGTAGGACTGTCAAAACTACAAAAAAAAAAAACAAGAAAAATAAGCCACGAGATCACATTCGGATTCAGATTTCAAAATTGAAGCACAAAAACATTATTAATATTTGTCATATTGCAATCAGAGCTGTATTGGTATAATTCTGTTTTTTCAAGGACAAGGGGGGATGGATTGATTCACCAACATTTTGGATTTTACATAACAAAATTATATCTTAATGATATTTCTATTTCAAGTTTCAAAGATAGCACTTTTTTGCGTTGAAATAGCATATCATTTTAAGAATGTTGCTTTAATCTTTAAAGTATTAAGCTACAATAACGTGACCAGATTCAAGATTTATGTTTGTCATATTAATTATACAACTTAATTCTTATCAGATTACAACTTTTGTTCAGGAAAGGTCAAGTCTTTGCTCTAAAAAATAAGCCTCTACTCTCCCCAAAAAAATATGTCTCATAGTTTATCAAGTCCCACGTACATAAAAATCTATGAAAAAGCGCTAAAGTGCTTCCTAAATAGTCCGTAAAGCTTGAATCAAGTCAACTGGAGTCTCCTTCATCTGTTATTTTGGCATCAATTGAATGTGATTCACAAAATAATTTAGTTCCAAATCTTCAAGATTCATGCCGGTCTTCGAGTTTCTTTAAAAAATAATAATAATAATTCTTTAGCGGACTTAAATTTTGAAAACAAGTTGTATTTCCGGCCATTTGTATGCCAAAAAGTAACTAAAAATCATAGAAACAAGTGCATTTGGTGATTCACAGAAGCCGCAAAAATCACTGTTTTTGTTGCTCAGGGCAGTCCTAATTTTTTGTTTGTTTTTTGGTCGTATTTTTTTGAAAATTGGTGGCTCTTATGTGTCAACGCACTCATGTGTGATGATCTTTTTGTTGGTTAGATGAATTAACCTTGTCTACAGTCTTAGGATTCACAGTAGAACAATCTTAGACATTACTAAAGCCCTCCCAAAAATGTAAAAACTGTCTTTGGCGCTGTGAGAATAAATAAGGCGTCTGTATTTTTTTGGTGTGTATAAAGAAATGTACTCACTTTTTTGGGGACTGGTCTTTACGTACTCAAACTTTAAGCTTCGGAGTCCTTTAAGTCCTTTTCTAACAATGGCAAGTCACTGAGTCAGTACATTTTGTAAGGAAGGACGGCATTTGTGTGTTTGTCCCGTCATAACTTTTTCAGTTCAACACTGCAATGAATCAAACTCTCGACATTGCGTGGAGTCGATGATTTTGACAGCGTTGATGGATGGATTTCTTTCAGTTCGACCCAGAGAAGGGGAGAAAGTATGCTTGGATGATAGAGTGCAGAAAGATGGAGTAAGTAGGAATAAAGGAAGGAATAATGCAGACTGTAAATTACGGATTTGAGGGAAATTGGAATAGGATAATTGCATGGAAAGATTTAAAAGGAAGGGGAAAGATTCATAAAGTCCTCAGGCTAAAATTTCACTATAGTTTCAGTGTAGCTAATGCTAAGCGTCCATGTTTGTGAGATGGAAGTAGATTTTTTGCTCTCTTTTTTATATTATGGGCTTCATAGAAGAAGACTATCTATTCTAGGTTAAACTAAAAGAATTGCAATTACAATGGAAATTAAGCTTGACGTCATTCGAAATGAAATTAAAGAGACGGAAGCGCAAAATCTGACGTTTTCAGATCGAAGTCAATCTTTCGCCTTGAAAACAGATCTTATGTTACTGACAGTCAAAGTCAAACAACTCACGATTAATGTAAGTTAGAAATAAGGAACGTATTAGGGTGTATCTGTTTCAGGGTGTGTTGTTGTGTGTTGAGTTCGGTGTTTCCGGGGTTGACCCTGAACACACCGCATGGTTTCACTTTCGTTTTCAATAGTTGTGTTCAATGCTTTCGGTGGCAAACAAACCATTGAAATACGCTAATATGCTATCTGTAAGGCTTTTTTAATGTTGTATTTTATCTAATTTACTTGGCATAAAGTTTTACTTCAATAATATAATCTGACTTTCGGGGTAATTGGGAAATTATGTTGCCAGTTTTTGAACAGAACTCTGTCGTAAGTCGAGGACTCATTTAGTAAGCAAGAAAAATAAGGGAAACACAAAGGCAGGAAGGGTAAAGGGTTTTTGGGTAAAAGGTAGGAAGATGGGAAAGCTTAAATTGCTAAAGAAGGTAAGTAGACGGAAAAGAAAGAAGGGAAATTGATGCTACAAGGAGGGAGAAGCAGCTAAGCAATTGAGAAATTGGATGCAGGTGGCGGACGGCCATGTTGGACAGATAGTAGGGATTGACTATATAAGTGGGATGGATAAACTGGGATTGCAAGAATGAAGGAATAGTGGGAGGAAAATGGGAAATGGGGGAAAGTGGAAGTGATTCATCCATTTTTTTCTGAATGAAAATATAGATGATAGAATAGAGATGGAAACACGTACATCCTCACCACTGTTCTATCATCAGATCCAAGACCCGATTGATATTAAGATCCGAATCCAGACCCAAATCGTTCTCCGCGAATGGAGGCACCGGCGGAGTGAGCGGTCGCAAACCAGACGTCAAAGTCTCCAAGATTTCCGAAGCGTCAAAGGCAGCTTGAGCTCTCCTCTTTCGAGACTTTCTGCTCGACTGCAGAGGCGGCGAGGTGCAAACGGGGGGAGGTGCCGCCACCGCCGCCGGGATGACTTGCCTGGGTGAGATCACGGCGGGAGACGGGGGGAGTTCCAGGAGAAGTGAGGAGCAAAGAGGCAGGAAGTTGCTATTGTCAGACGGCTGATTGGATTTCTGGCTTAGATCCACTTGAGGAGGAGATGGGGACGAAGGGATGGGGGATTTCTGAGGAGAACCACCGACAGATTCTGAAAATGAGACCATAAAACCTTTCAAGGCCTTGAAATCCACTTTATTTTCACTAGATACAGATACTCACCTCCAGAAGCAACTGGATCATCCAAAATGTCGTCAATGGACTGTCGAGGGTCCATCTATTGACAAGGAAAATGATACAAAGGAGATATGAAGTATAATAGTGTCAGAACTTTTACAATTGTGGATTAGTCCTGTAGACTGAGCCACCTGTGCTTTCTGGATGGCCTCCTGAAGCTCCTCCTCCAAACTACGGACCCCAGGTGAGCTTTGGACAGGACTTGCAGTGATCTGGACGGGTAACTCGAAGTCTTGGCCAATGGGATCGGCAGGGCATGGTGGAGAGCAGAACACCTTGAAATGGGAGGCAAATCAGGAGGCAGTTGATGGACTGGTTTGCCCGGTGCTCGGACGTTTGGTTGCCGGTCTTTTGGTCGTCGGTCTTTTTTGTCGCCGGTCAAATGGTGACAGAGAGTTTACTGTTGAAGCCAGCTCTCAAAATTATATTCATGAGAGAGAGTTTAATATCTAAGAGAGAGAGTTTAATATCTAAGAGAGATAGTTTAATATCTAAGAGAGAGAGTTTTCATATCTAAGAGAGAGAGTTTAATATCTAAGTACTGTTTGATATTTAAGTACATTTGACCGGCGACCAATCGTCTGGTCACGGGTTCGCCCGGTGCCTTGGAAAAAATAAGGATTGTACCTGCGTAAACAACATTTCTGGTTCTCGGGTCCCTCTTGGGCATCCTGGTTCCTGTTGCAGGAATGGATGAAGAGATCTGGCGCAAGACTGGAAGATGGAGTCAAAAGATATTAAAGCTATAACCTCCTCACAAAAACTGAAGGATATTCAGATGACTTGGCATTTCAGGATAAGCCCTTAAAAGACTTTCTAACCATCAAGTTTCATGAATATTCATTTTGAGAGATTTTTACGAGCTCAGAGGTCTCGTTCCTTCAAAACCAATCCAACGGTTCATCCTGAAATTTCATCTAATAGCCCGATACTACAAAGTTTTCTCGACTAGACCAAGTCCTTCACCAAAAACTAAAGTTTAAGTGTATCTCCTCACTTCATGAATGCTGTTTCCAGGACTTATCCTCTCCTTTATGTCAAACTCTGTACTCGGCTCCGTCCTCCAGGGGGTCCCGCACTGCAGGGGCGAGGCGGACGACATTGGCAAACTAGGACTCGGAGTTCCAGAGGCGGTACAACCGGGAGCCAGGAACACCGCATTTATGGGACCACAACGATCTCCAGACAGACTGACAGAAAGACCATTGGCGAGACCATTGGGGACCACATTTAGAATCCCGTTGGGGACTCCGTGGTCTTGGTGGTGGTATGTCTGTTGGTCTGGGCTACTTCCTGGAGAGTCTCCAGAGCTACAGCTTGAGCTGGAGCTCCGGTGGACCAGCAGGGAAGGACTCAAGAGCTCTGTGCCGGCGCCTAGTTGGCATAGGGGTGCCGGAGTGACGCAAGACGGGGGGAGCTGGAAAGGGCGAAGGCGCTGCAACAGGGCTGGCTTGGTGCCGGAGACGGGGAGGCCTCGCTTACGCAGCTGCTGCCTCAGCTCTGATACCTGAGGAGGGTAGGACGGATTGGGTCATTGGGGGGGTTGTCTTTCGGGATTAACGGCACACACAAATGACCAGGTCCTAGATATTCCCGGATTTACGCCGCGGTATCTCTTACTTTGAGATCAACCAAATTTGCAGGGAGCAACTCGAGTTTACACGCATTGTCGGTGTCCTTTAGCGTCTGAGAGGTGCTAGCAGGAAGGCCAGGAAGGGCTTGATGGTTCAGGGGTGGCGAGCCAGATGAATTGTCTTCTCTACTGAAGGAGAAATTGGAGCCATCAATTTCCTAGAAGTAGTTTACTACTGTATTATTGTGCTTGTCAGCTAGTTTTGTCATTACTCTTTTACCGTATTTTCACGACTATAAGCATTATAAGGCACACCCTCAATGAATTACATTTTTTCCATATATAAGGCGCACTGTATTATAAGGCGAACTGTCTATTTTGGAGAAAATGTAAGAATTTAAGTGTGCCTTATAGTCGTGAAAATACGGTAATTGCTATTGACTTCCAGGTATGAAGCACTCGCTACTACAAAGTCACCTCTAGAGCCAGCCATTGTTGATGTTTTGGATTTTTTTTGTATAAAATCTTGCAGTGGGGGAGGAGCTATATGATGGAAGATTTTGAAAACTAAGATGGCATCTGCATATTTAACAGTATTGTTTCAGTTCGGGCGTTTGTGTTTTTTTAATATCCGACAGTGGTGGTTTTTCGTTTTTGGTTTTCTGTTTTTTCCATACATAAGGCGCACTGGATTATAAGGCGCACTGTCTATTTTGGAGAAAATTTAAGACTTTTAAGTGCGCCTTATAGTCGTGAAAATACGGTAATATGATTTAGTAGGCGAATTGGTACTTTGACAAAGCTGGTAGCTCAATTTATTCATGTGTGGAGATCAATAGCAAGAGTCATTGATTTGGGATTAGTTTGTATGGGTGTAGATACCTTGGCACTGTAGTGAGCTGTTGTTGTTGTTGCTGTTGTTGATGGTGAAGGATTTGCAACTGCAGATAAACTTGCTGTTGCTGGAGGAGTTGAGAATCTGCTGGGTCTAATGGGGAGTTAAGAGGGCTCTTTTGTTTAGTTGCCCCTCCTGGGAAAGACAAAGACCATGGGTGAAGGGTCAGGCTCGGGTTTTGACCGCAAAACTTTCAAGGAATGGTGTGTACCTCCAGGCCCAGATGAACCTCTCTGGTCAGGAGGAATGTATTGGTGATACTTGAGTTTCTTCATCTTGGGTTTGGCATCCCGTGGTTTTCTGGAGCGAGCCAGGTGGTTGAGGTTGAAGGCGGGTGTCACCGATGAGGGGCAGGTAGGACTGGGGGGCCGAACTGTCTGAAAGGGTTTAATGCAGGTGTCAAAGTGGCGGCCTGGGGGCCAAATCTGGTCCGTTGCATCATTTTGTGGGGCCCGGGATAGTAAATCATGAGTGCCGACTTTATGTACTGTTAACGGATGCAGTTTTTTACATGTATCGTATCTTGTGCTGACCAGGCCCATCTGTCAAATTTTTAAAGTCAATGTGGCACCCGGGCCGAAAAGTTTGCCCACCCCTGGTGCAGATGTATATTAAATTTCCTGATTTTCCCACTTTTAAATCAATAATTGTAATTTTTTATCCATTTTTTTTTCTGTTTTTAGTTCAAAAATATTTTGTAAAATCTAAAAATATATCTAAAAAAGCTAAAATAATCATTGTTTTAGATCTATAAAAAACGGAATATTCAGGGCTTTTAATCCAGTTCATTTAATCCATTTATAAAAATTAAAAAATATAAATATTACATCTAAAATGGTCCGGCCCACTTGAAATCAAGTTGACGTTAAAGCGGCCCGCGAACCTGACACTCTTAGTTTAAAGCAAATTCTGTCCAGTCTGGCATATACAAGATGCCACACGGGGGTGAAATGTCAAGCTGTTTTCCTGTTGTTTGACGGTGTTAGCCTCATTTGGAGGTTAAACTCTTAACAAATCTCCAGACGACAAGCGTGCGTTTGCTTTGACACCCCGGCTACGACGTTTGCGTGGGAATGCGTTAACCCCGGGGCAAGTGTACAACGCACATACCAATTGACAGTAATGAATGCATAACAGACGAAGGTCAAGTACAGTGATTTACAAAACAGAAGGTGGCGCATTTGGTTAAGGTGAACATCTTCATGTAGTTTCACTTTGTTGTGCATAGCGCTCATTAAATGCTGTTCAAATATTCCTCCACGCGTCAAACATCGATTGGCGTATGCGATGTTTACTGGCGAATTAATAGGATCTTCTCGTACGCTCATTTTGATAACGCAATCAGACTATTGGGAATAAATTAGTGGCATTTCAGAGGGGTAAATGTCAGTCAGTGCCGCGGGGTTATGGTTCGGGTCGATATTTGAGTGTGGATAAAACCACATGACTGTACCTTTGGCAGAAGGGGCGTGGTCTGGGAGATCAGAAAGATCCCATTTGGTCTATTCGTGGTTGAGTTGCTTTCGCTGGCCGGCGGGAGGGTGCCCTCGGTTACCGGGAGCAACGCCAAATCCGACTAAATGAGGACAAGGAATTGGAAAAATAGCTAATTTTGTTACTGAAAATTGGACGCCAAAAATGGCACTACAGTGTTCCCTCGGTTATCGCGGTTAATGGGGACCGGGACCACCCGGGATAAGTGAATTTCTGTGAAGTAGGGATTCCCCTTCAAAAATGCTTAATTTGAATTTAATTCAAAAAAAAAATTAAAAAAAATGTTTTTTTAATTATTTTTATTTATTCATTTCTTTTTTTACCCCCCTGTATACAGTACACCATATAGAATACGGGTAAAGAGAGTGAATTTCATGTTATAACAAAGAAAAACTGTCAAATATGTTGTTTCAATGTAATATTTGTATTTTTTTTCTCCAAAAAAATCTGCGAAGCTCTGAGTCTGCAGTAGCTGAACCGCGAAGTAGCGAGGGAACACTGTATTCCTTAATTCTTGGAGGGATTTGTCACCTGAGCATGAAGTGGACTGTGGTTAAGGGGCGGGACTAAAGGCGACATGTCACTCAGTAGTCGGTCATTGGGGAGGCCCGGCGCTGAAGGGAATGCCGATGTCGGCGGTCGGGGAAGGGCTCTACTCTCGCTCGGCGAGGGAGACGAAGAGATGTCGTCTTGGAAGGCATCTGTGGGTGGTGGTAAAGGGGCGGGGCCTGTGGGAGTGGATGTGAAATGTATTTGAATTTCAAAGGAGGGATTGTTTTTGTGTTTTGAACTTACACTTGTTAAGATGAGGTTTGTTTTTGGGTTCCACGTGGAGAGGAGGATCTCGGATGACCTCTTTGAGGTCCCGACGAGCCTTCTTCTGTCTTGAGGTCCCACAATCGCTCTTTTCTGAGATGAAGAACATGATTTGAGGACAGATTGTTAAGTGGGGTTTTTTTTTGCAGAAAACAGTGGCCCACAAAGGATAATACGATACCTTAGAACTGGATTAAAAGCCATGAATATTCTGTTTTTATGGATCTAATTCTCTATTTAAACTTTTTTTATATAATTTTAGATTTTACAAAATGATTTTTGAACTAAAACTGAAAAAAATGGATTAAAATGACAATTATTGATGTAAAAGGGGCAAAATTTAGGAAATGTAATATACATCTATACTCTTCATTTTAATTTGATCCTAAAACAGAAAGTCAGCATATGATTTACTTTCCCGGGCCACACAAAATGATGTGGCGGGCCAGATTTGGCCCCCAGGCCGCCACTTTGACACCACTGAACTCATTTTTTTGTCATTGTTGGTATTAGGCATCCAATCTATTTTGAGTTTATGCATTGTATATCTACCACTGGTACTGAAAAGAAATCATGGCCAGTATTTCCAGTCACAAAAAATTGGACGCCTATTGCTGTCATTGGCAGTCAATGAGTTAATAAATTAAACCTGGTTTACATCACATTTTCAACTTCATATTTAAGTTTGTTTATGGGAGTCATAGTTACATGTGTTGCATTTTTTAATTAATTTTAAATGTATTATTTCTGTTTATCAAGTTTTTATAAAATGTATATCTGCAGTTATTAAAGGTTGGTGGTTCTAGTTATATAAAAAATATTCAATAATTATTTTGTAGTGTAAAATAAAAAAAGTTAAAGGATGAAAAAGCAAACATTTTCATCCATCTGCTGTCTAATCAGTTGATTACAGTCAGGTGCAGCATGTTCCGGAAAAAAAGGAAGAAAAAAACTCATTGCCTGAATTGTTTGTGCAGGGTCACTTTCAACCAAAAAACCTGCACCCACTGTGCATCTTTCTGGAATATTTTGGACCCCCCTGTGCTAAAGTTTTGAAATTGGACACGTGTAATGTGAGTACCATTTCTCTTATTACCTTCCATGTGTTGTCAGGCTGTTTGAGGGAAGAGTATCATTTGTTTTCAAGTAACTGCTGACCACATGTTCTCACTTGATGATGTATGTGTATATGTGTGTGACATTGTTTTGCACGGGCGTCACCTTGTATATTTATCGCCGTGACACCACTAGGGGGCGTCTTGTGATATCTTCCGGCACCCTCGTCGAGTGGACGCTGTGTAAAGAGACGACAAATTCAAACCAAAACAAACATGGAATTTACTGCAATGATAACAAAGCCATAGTTAACTCACCACTGCTTCATTTTTGTGTTTTTGCTCTTTTTTGGGTGAAATTGATGCTTTGACACCTGGTGAAATGAGATGGTGAAATGTGAGCTTAAACATTTTTCTGGTGTGGTTTTAAATGCTATATAAAACTTACCCGATTCTGCGTTAATCTCACTCTGTTTTCGGTTCTGAATCCTCAACTGCAGTACTGAAAAAAATGTATTTTCATTGACAGGTTCGCGGGCCACGTTAATGTCAACTCGATTTCATGTGGGCCGGACCATTTTAGATATAATATTTAGATTATTATTCTTTATAAATGGATTAAAAGAAATGATTAAATGCCCTGAATATTCAGTTATTTATAAATCTAAAACAATGTTTATTTGAGCTTTTTTTTTAAATATATTTTTAGATTTTACAAAATGATTTTTGAACTAAAAACACAGAAAAATTGATTAAAAAATGACAATTATTGATTTAAAAGGGGCAAAATCAGGAAATGTAATATTCATCTATACCGCCATGGGCAAACTACGGCCCGCGGGCCACATACGGGCTTTTTAATCCGGCCCGCCGACATTGTCCAAATCTTTTTTTCCCCAAGATGGCGTCACGCGGAAGCCAGTGACAGTAGCTCTGTCCACCCTTATTTGTTTTACAGCCCCTCTCTTTTATTAAATGACATTTGAATATTTCTTAATACATTCCTTTTTACTTGACTTTGTACTTTTTACTTTAATGATGAGTAATGAGTATGTTAATACTTTAGTCCTTTTTATCTGTTTATGTTTCATATGTACTATTAACTGAGGCACTTTTTTATATGTATCGTATCTTCTCCTGACCCGGCCCATCTGTCAAATTTTTAAAGTCAATATGGCCCCCGGGCCCAAAAGTTTGCCCACTCTTCATTTGAATTTGATCCTAAAACAGAAAGTCAGCACTCATGATTTACTTTCCCGGGCCACACAAAATGATGCGGCAGACCACATTCGGCCCCCGGGCCGCCACTTTGACACATCAGTGTTACCTAATAGCTTTGCCACGACGTTTGCTAGACGTCCATTAACGTTGAGCCTACAAACAGGTGAAGCTAATGATACGTTTTAAGTGAGACCTGACCGAGGCTGAGAGGGTAGGGGTGCTATACCCGACCGGAGCTGGGCTGGGCGTCGGTCGGTGGCCTGTAACTATTTTTCTCTCGCCGTCTATTTCAGTAAGCCCCCCTATCCCATCCCCCCCCTTTCAGCTGTCACAGCCACTCACGCGTCGCCTTTCTCACGTCATCCCTGCCGCATTTGAATCGACTGGATGCGAAAATTTCAGCCAAGCGTGGAAAAAGTGACAAAGCCTCTTTCCATTGAGGTTAATGATAATAAGAGGCTTCATTATTGGTTTCCAAGTCTGTGGAGAAGATAAGTGTTGGCACATGTTATGTAATGGAGGGCCGCCAATGATAGGAGGGTAAAAAAAAAAATGGAGGACAGGAGTAAATTGATGACGTGAGGGTTCTTCGATGAATTGTGAGGGGGTAGGGGGGTGGGGGTCTAGTAAATGGGGTAGGATTTCTGTGGCTTCTGATATTTGGCCAATTGGATAGCAAATATCAATGTATTTATTGCAGAGTTCTACATTTAACTTGGTACTGTGGTTCTCAAATTTTCAATGCCAAATGACACCCAGATAGTATGAAGTCATTCAAGTACCACGTTTTAATCAACATTTAAATCTATTGATGTTGTGGGTTAAATATTCATTAAAAATATATGTATACATATTGGAAGTTGTAATGTTATAAATATTTCAAAAAAACATCATGTCAATATAAAAATTTTATTTGTTTTTATCAGTAAAATTAGATTTTTTTGGTATTTTGGGTACCCTATCCCCCCCTTAAGACCCCCCCCCCCCCTAATTTAAAGTTCAAACTATTTAAAGAGAAAAATGGTATGCAAGACTAAAGTTAGAATACGACATTTATACCAATGGCGTTCATCCAAATGAAACCACAATATTTTTAACTCATTATAGAATAATGTGTACACATTTTTAAGCATACATTACCAGAATAGAGTTTTATGACTATGTAGTTTTACGAAACTAAAACCCCTGACCAAGCCAAACAGTTAAAATTATACTACAAAAATACATATGTCATTATTCTGCTAATAAAAGAGAGGAAAGTAAAAGATTAGATAAAAGTAATATAATATTATATAGATAAAAATAAAATATGCTGCCTAAATACAAGTTAAAACCAAAATAATGACATTTTAAAAAGTTAAATACAACTGAATCAGCAGTTTTTGGCTTACTAACACTAGTATACTAGAACTTATTGTAGAATAGAATAGTTATAATTGAGTTAATTAAATATGTCAGATTCACTGCAAGAATTATATTACTAAGAACATTTAATTTTATTATTATTTTTAAAAATTTGGTAGCCATTAAATGTATTATCTTGACCAAATTCAGGTCACATTTTTCAAGAATGACGAAATAGTATAGATTTAACCATCAAAGCGCTATTGCGCCGCCCTTTTGTACGGGATGGCACAGACAGAGCAGCTGCTGAGCCCGCGCCCCCTTTAAGCCCACCCCTCAAGCCAGGAATCACGTTTTCCAGCAGGTGCGGCTACACCTTGGGGACAGCCTTTGGGCGACCATGTCATTTCCTTCGGCCCGAATAGCGGCAGCTGCTCGTTTAACATAAGAGCGACAGGGAGGACCCCAAGGAATTCTGGGAATGTGGTTGATGTGAGAGTTAAGTCGGCAATGTTTGGTGTTGTGTTGTAGAGGGTTTGTTGTTGTTGTTTTTTAAGGCTGATTTTGGTTTTGAACCCAGATTTTTGGGTTGATGGGAGGGTTAAGTCTTCAATGTTAAGTGTTGTGTTGTAGAAGGTTTGTTGTTGTTTTTTAAGGCTGGTTTTGGTTTTGAACCCAGATCTTTTGGGGGTCTTTGTCTTGGTCTTGGTGAATTCTGATCTTAGATGTTGTGGTCTTATGCATGAAATGACTGAACATATTCAATGTCTAGTTATCTTTGTCATAGTTTTTTTGTATTTATTTAGTAGCTTTTGTCTCAGCAGATTTGCTGGTTTGATATTTGTCATCCAATCAGATTTCAGCTTACATGTGTTGTTGTTGTTTTTTGGTTTTGAACCCAGATTTTTAGGGGTCTTGGTCTTGCTGAATTCTTATCTTAGATGTTGTGGTCTTATGCACAAAATCACCGAACATATTCAATATCTAGTTATTATTGTCATATAGTGCCAATAGTTTTTTTTGTATTTATTTAGTAGCCTTTGTCGCAGCTGCTTTGCTTGTTTGATATTTTTCATCCAATCAGATTTCAGCTTCCATGTGTTGTTGTTGTTGTATTTGAATTTTTTTCAGCCCTTATGCTAGCCATTAGAGATTTTTATGGAGTGGTATTTTAAGGTTTACTCAATGTTGTGTTTCTTGACCGTGTAAACTTCAAAATATTTGTCATGCTATCTCGAAAGCTGCAATTCATTGAACTTTTCTGTAAGTTATGTTAGATTGCTGCTTGGAGTAACTGATTTTCCATTAACTCATTGACATCAGCAATAGATGGTAATAGATGTCCAAGTTTTTTAGACTGGGAGGGTTGTACCAGTGATCATTTATTGTTAAAATGAATATAATTAGAAGTACACAGATTTGTCCACAGTAATCTATCGCCACTTCAGACATCCGCCAACTATATATAAAAAGTTTATAGTAAGGGTACAATAATACAAACATGAAATCGGGGAGAAAAAATGTAGATTATTTCACTGGCCACTAGAGGGAGGTGTCTAGATTCGGGAGTTAAATCATAGTTTTAAGAGTTTTAAAGTTGTATAAAAAAGACACCATTTAAAAACACTGTAAACCAATTGCGGTTGATCTTGGCACCGATATAACTGCGATAAACGAGGTATTACTGTACTCTCTTACTACTCACCTGACCGGAACTTGTTCCGGATGAGAAGCGACCTCTCGGAGGCCAGCAGCGTCATGGTTTCTCTGTTGACGGAGATAATATCCTTTCGTCTTCGTGCGTCTGTCACTGCGGGGAAAGCGGCAGAGTTAGAACGCCGCGTGCTAGCTAATCCACTGATCGGCGGGCGCAAAGCCGTATTGATGCAGGGAAGGCAAACGCACGCACGTAAACGCAAAAAAACTAACAAGGCGAACCTGGCGAACGGCGCTCGTCTCAGGAGACGGCCCGTCACCATCGCAGCGTGTGACCCGAGCTAGCCCGTCGTCGCTAATAACGCCACGCGCCATTACCACGAGAAAATAGGAGGAATGAAAGCGACTCTTTAACAAGTTTTAACAAATTTGCCTTGTGGTAGAAAAAAATGGAAATAAAGGGGAACGTTCAATGTGGACTAAATTGGCTTTAATAGGAATAGACGTCCATTTTAATTGAACTTATTGATCAAAAATGTTGTAAGTAATCATGCAAAATAGTTCGAAACAAGACTTTTTTTTGTTTTAACCTCAAAGCATTTTTTTGTAAAGTTTACTTTTGAAGAATAACACTGTGCCTTGAGATATGAGTTAAATTTGTTACTCAAAACGTTTTTCTTTTACTTTAAAATAAAGGGAAATTATATAAATCGGTTGCAGGAATACAACTAAATTTTAAAGTGCCATATTTTTGCAACAAAACCAAAATGTAAATTAACTATATATTTTGATTTTGGTATTGAAAAAGATTCTTAAAAGAATTGAACTAATTAAACAATTTGTAAATTAGTCATCAATTGACTAGATTATATTTCTCTTTCCCACTGGGGGCAGTGTAATACAATTTTGTTAACACAACCAAAGAAGAGTTTTAATCAAATTCTATTTTTTTGCAGAAAATTTTGCACTTTCTACCCATGCCTGCGTGGCATTTCTCTGGGTAATCTACTTTTTCCCCAAAGTCCCTCAAACCAATGAAAATATTTAAATATAAAAATAAATGATTAAAAATAAATCAAATTTCAGAACTAAACACAATAATTAACCAAAAAATAAGATTTTAAACCATTTATAAAGCATTAAAAACTCCCTACTATTGTACAACTTTGCCACTAGGTGGCAGTAAAGTCTAATAACGCTGACACAAGGGAAGAAGAATTTCACATTTAACGTTACTGACATAGCAAGAGTTGATTTCGGCAAAACATGACGAAAATTTTCCACACATTTAAATGATCTTCCGTCATTGCTATTTTCTCCTAGCCCATCAATGGATTTTCCCATTATGTGTTAGCATGAAGCTAATTAGTAGTCAAAAGTCATGAGGTTATTTGAAATACTTCAATGCCTTTTTATAATATCTTTAAATCCTTTATTTTAAAGGGATTTGAACATCTATCAACGTCATTGGCAGCACAGTTAACATTTTCTCTACATATTTTACATTTTGAAAATATATAGGCCGATGGCATAATTTCCTTCTACAAGAACACAAAGCCGCGATTTCAGTGTCCAGTTTGAAGCGCCCGAGCGAGAGAATAAAACTTACAGGAAGAGAAGAGAGAAGAAAAAAGCAGAGCACTCCCTCGGGCTTGGATGAACTACAGTGGATTTAGGATGAAATTGAAGAAAAGGATTGAATGAGAAGGAGAAGCCAAGAGAGCAACTAATGGCCGCCGTCTTTAGTTTTCTCCTTTCATCTTCTTTTCATGTCCGAGCCTTTATTTGCTGCTTTTCGTGGTCCCAGTCCGTCTCGTCTCGTCTGTCAGTCAGTCAGTCGCCTCCTCTCGCTCTGCCCCAAAGCATCATGGCTCCTCACTGCCAACCGGGAGTGACTGTCGACCCCTCCCCCCCCAACCCTAACTTCCAAGGCCGTGCCCACCACCCCCCCCTCTTCGCCGTTTCACCCTTTTATTTATTTTTTTGTGACTATCTTTCGTAAAGTAAAGAGTGGGCACCCTCCTTGCGTCAAGTGATTCGTAGAATGCCGACATCTGGGTAGGGAGAGGTTTTATTAGTGGGGGGGCGCAAGGGGAGCGTTTTGGAACCGATTTGAATTGCTTGAACTGTGCAAAGGCTCGTATGTTGCCTTTGGGATACCGCTGGGTCACCCCTCTTAAAGTGATTTACTACTGAGTGTGTGTGGGGGGCAGATACGTTTTGGAGAAAGACAAGTAAATCCTCAATGTTGTAGTCGGTCCAGGAAAGAATGGCTGTGTGCTAGAATGTGTGTGAGAGAATCTGAGAGACTGTATATGTATATGTGGGTATGTGTGAGAGTGTGTTGAGGATATGAGAGAATGTATATGTATATTTGGGTATGTGTGAGAGTGTGTTGAGGATAATGTAAAGGTGAAGGTGTGTGTTTGGGGAAGGGAGGATGAGATTGTGGTTGTGTTAGGTGTTTGTTTGAGAGAGATGGTGAGTTGTGGGAGAGTTTATGTGAGAATGGGAAAGTGTAAGTGTGTTGTTTGGGAGAGAATGATGTTGTTGTGTGAGAGTTATGTTTTTGGATTGGATTGGATTGGATTGGATAACTTTATTCATCCCGTTTTGGGGAAATTTCATTGTGACAGTAGCAAGAAGGGAATGCAGGTACAGAAAAAAAATAAAAATTAAATAAAAAAATAAAAGAATCATAAAAAATAAATAAATAAAAAGGATTTACAAAAATAATTAATAAAATAAATGTTAATAATAAAGAAATTAAAGGTATAATTAACAAATAATATAATAATTAATGCATAAATAAAAAAAGAATGATAAATAAATACATTAAAAAATAATAATGGACACATTAAAAAGAATAATAAAAAATAAATACATAAATAAAAGTGGGAGAGTCTATCTTTGCAAAAATGTAGGTGTGTGTTTGAATGAGAGAAAATGAAATTGGGTTTATGTTTAGTGTTTAGTTTGAGTGGTCATTTAGTTTTTAGCGTTAAAGTATGTTTGAGAGAATGTTAAATTTTAGGTGTGCGTTTACTGAGAGAAAATGAGAACGTTTTTGTGTTAAGTGATCTTGTGAGAGAGCTAATTTCTGTTTTTGTTTGTGTTAAAGTAAAAGTAAATGTGTATGTGTGTTTTTGTGGGTGATTGTATGTATTATACAATGTGCAGTAGATAGTGTTCCAGTTAGAGAAAGCTGCTTCACTAAATCACAAAAGTCATCCATAAAGCTGGATAAGAGATGTTTGCCAACAGTGGAATACTGTGCCATGTTCTATGTATGTGCTGTGTTAAAGTGGGGGAAGAAGCCAGGACGTGGCCGGAGCACCTGTTGCCCCTCTTTGACAGACGGGCCGGCGTGTGCTGCTGGTTCAGCAGGCCAGAGTCGGCGGGGGGGAGGGGAGGTGAGGAAGGCGGGGGACGGGGGGCTTCACTTGCGCCAAGGTGGGCAGTAGCAAAGCTTTTGAAGAAGAAAGCTGGTTAGGAAGTTGCATTGGGTGAAAGTTAGCTGCGAAAGCTGATAAGAAAACAGCATTTGTCGTGTAGAAACTTCAATTTTTCCTTGTAAATTTCTATTCTGTGATATAATTTAATCATTAATCCAATGGAGAACTGTTAGATGATGGTTTTTGCTGTTGTTTGTTAGGAAATGAAATTTTAACGGTATTTGCATGTTTTTTTTAGGTGAAAATAAGTATTACCTCGTTGGAAAACACCATAATGCACGTGTGTCAAAGTGGCGGCCCGGGGGCCAAATCTGGCCCGTCGCATGATTTTGTGTGGCCCGGGAAAGTATATCATGAGTGCCTACTTTCAGTTTTAGGATCAAATTAAAATAAAGAGTATAGATGTATATTAAATTTCCTGATTTCCCCCTTTTAAATCAATAATTGTCATTTTTTTAATCATTTTTTTCTGTTTTTAGTTCAAAAATCCTTTAGCAAAATCTAAAAATATATTTAAAAAAATCTAAAATAAACATTGTTTTAGATCCATAATAAACTGAATATTCGGGGCTTTTACTCCAGTTCTTTTAATCCATTTATAAAAAAAAAAAAAAATCTAAATATTATAGCTAAAATGGTCCGGCCCACGTGAAATCAAGTTGACGTTAAAGCGGCCCGCGAACCAACCCGAATCTGACACCCTTGCCATAATGAAACAAAAATGAGTATGTCAGCCCCTTCCTTCCCTTTAGTGTATTTGATTTGTCAATGTGGACCACTTGCTGCTATTTGATCCGATCGCACTTGTCCTCAATGGGGTCGTCAGTGAACTGTACACCTTGCACCGCTTGTCAGCCAATCACAGAGAACATGTTAACGCCTTCAGTGATTCCCACACCGTGTGATACTTTAACATTTTTTACCAAGATTGCGACTAATTGCTGCCAACCCTTCCATTTAGAATAGATTGGACATCTATCACCGTCAATGGCTCTAATACATGATCATCAATACGCCCTTTTATAGCTCCTTAATCTTTGCCAGGTAGAATATGACTCAACACGCAAGAACTGAATGTACCCAAGTAAAGAATTTACATACTCAGTAGATTACTGGTGTAGGTACGCCCTCTCGTGGCTACACATAGAACTGGCGTGTGGGTGTGTCTTTAAACCTATTTAATTCCGCCTCTGTTTTTTTTCTTGCACCAGAGCAGATAAATAACTAATATGTCATAGGGCAGACTGAATGAAAGGTTGAATCTAATGCTCGATTGATGCGCATTGAAGTGGTGCAATGCAACCTTTTGCACTTCAACGGCTTGGCCTGATGCCCTCTTCCACTACATGACAAAATACACACAAAATACACACACAAACGTTATATTTGCAATGATGCACATAGCTGAATACATGGTGATGCACCAAAAGCTTTGGAGTAACACTAATGCGACTGATTTTGTGTATTTTGCATATGGCCTTCATTGTATAGTTTTCTCAGTTTTTAATGCAAACCAACTTTAGTCTAAATCTGTTTAAATCCGGGATTCTAAATATGAACGAAATACGAAATTAAGGACTCTATGCTGGGGAAACAGTGTCATCTTGCGTCTGATTACTAGCTGTTAGTGCACAGGTGCTAAACTCTGCCTACTAGTGGACGTAAGTGGAACTACAGCAACATATTGTTTATTTCCAGCATATATACACACTTGTAAAGATCGATTCCAAGGTATTTTGAATCAAGTTGAGATTTGTGCAGTGTAATATCGCGATACATCGCAAAATCGATTAAAAACACCTTTTATATATACCTTTGTTTTACATAATCAAAGCTTAATTAAAGGGAAAAATGGCAAATCTATATATTCAAATCACAAACTTACTTCCTAAATGAATCTGATATTTAAATTTTTCGTAAAATTTACAAATACTATCCTACCGTTGTCATGGAAATGTGTTATATTTTTAGTTTTTTTGACATTTTTACACATCCTAAAAACTAATATTATGTTTGTTTGTTTTCTAATTGGCAAAATGAGATTCATTCAGCTGTGATACATACACATGATTAAAACCTTATTTTGTGCTTTACTACCTTTATTGTTAAAACAATAACTCTACTACAATACAGTATTTTCTACGTGTATGTGTGTGTGGCAGTATATCATTTAATTATCATTCCAGTGACATCACAGGAAGGACTATTAAAAATAATGCTCGTCTCATTATTGTTGTGTTTACCGTGAGCTTAAAATCAATCATTTGCAGTTATTGGATTCTTCTATGCAGTGGTGTAGAATTCCTAGCATTCATTATCTGAATGAAGTTGTTGGATGGCTCACAAGTATAATAAAAACATGATGCTACGATTAACTGAACCCACAAACAGAGGCAATTAAACCTACAATTTTCAGAACACACAATGTGAGCTAATCTTTGCGCTAACCACACACACACACACATTAGCTTTTTCCTCCTGACCCGCTATAAAGTCTATCTGCCAAAGTATAATAAAGCAAAGCTTAATGTCTTTTTCTCAGTGGGACAGCCATGAGGACCAAGTGGAGCTATTCGGCAATAAAAATAAAATATTTTAATAACTATTCAGAGCTCTGCTGCATTTAAGAGCCCTCCCAAATTGAATGGATCGTGAGAACAAAAAAAACAAGAGAACTTCGAATTCTTTTTCTAAAACCTATCTGAGTGGGATTTTGCCAATGGGGGTCATTATAATCTAATTATGCAGATGGAAGCATAGAAAGACTTTCAATTACTGTAAATTAGTCTGGAATGTAGTCTGTACTGTGTAGTCATTCTTGGCAGAAGATAAAGAATATAAACCTATGTTTATTTTTCAATATTTTGTCTAATTGTGGCCTGTTTCTCTGCCAGTGTTATAATACCGCCACATGATGCTAGCCCACGTATGGCATTTCCCATTCCGAGTTAGCATGAAGCTATCAATTTTTTTTTTGGCTAAAGTTATGCGGCTGTTTGAAATATTCGGATGCTCGTTTTTGGGAAGAATGGTTATTTTTAGGAGATGTACTTGTTCTTTGACCTACTCGCTAAAATTGACAAAGATGGGGGACCAATCAATTTGTCAAATCGCCATCAATCTTAATATTTTGGAACATGCGGGAGTTACGAGTGAGCATGAAGCTAACCATTTTTTGGCTAAAGTAATGCAGCTGTTTGTATTATTCGGAAGCTTGTCTTTTGGAAGAATGGTTATTTTAGGAGATTTACTTGTTCTTTGACCTACTCTCTAAAATTGACAATGATAGGCGACCAATCCATTTTTCTAATGGCCATCAATGGAAATGATACGTTAATAATATTGTGGAACACGTGGGAGGAAAAAAGCAAACACTTGGTGGTTAGTAGTCAAAATTTAATTAAAACCATTGAATATAATCCACAAATAAGCAATATGTGAATTGATATAACTTTATATATATACTGTATGTGATGGAATAATAATTTGGTCATGGAGGATATGCATTAAATACATCAACAGGCAATGAAAAACATAGAAAGCCTTGTTTTTTTATATTCTTTAGGTAAAAACGTGAATATTGTGCTAAATAAAATAAGTGCAAATGACTCACAGTGTTTCTGTTAAGAAATCTAGATTTCACTACCAAGTAGTGCAGCCCTCCTCGTTTAAAACAAGAAGACGCTGAGAATCGTTGAAGTTATTTTTAAGCACTTAAAGGTCTCGTCATTGATTGTGTGGGAATGCAATTTCAAAATCGGCCAAAGGGGGCAGCGTGTGGTCATTCAAAACGTAACGGGAATATCGCATTTGTATAAATAAATAATTTCTTAAAATAAATATTGCAAGTGCTCCCATTTTTAGACGTCTGCCATTTTTTTTAAGTCTCCGTTTCGGAATCGGAGTTTCCCAGATTGGCCACGGCGGAGCTGTACCATTCGGCGGGTTCTTCTCCCTGACGAATGCCGCCGGCTCCGCCCCCTCCTCGCTCGTTAAGCATTTCCACGGCCACTTGGTGGAAGGGGTGTTTGCGTTTGGTGTGGCGCCGTAGTGTGTTGCGCTCGGCGAAGCGCGTGTGGCAGAGTTGGCACTGGTAGGGTTTTTCGCCCGTGTGAACCCGTTGGTGGCGCTGGAGCTCGCCGGCTTCCCTGAAGCGTTTGGAGCAGATGGGACACACAAAGTTTCTTTGACCCGTGTGGATGTGCTTGTGCCTCTGTGGGGGAGGAGCCAAATGAGGAATGAGAAAATAAGATATAAATTAGTAACATTTTCACAACATGATTTTTTTTGTCAGGGAGTTGTTTACAATGGTTGCAACAGTATTACAAGTAACAAGAGTTGCACATATGTATGATAAAAGTTAGCTTCTTTAGCTAGCAATATTGTAATGGTTGATTTTTCCAGTTGTTAGTCTTAATCATGGACAGAGAAGGTGCTTTGTCTTAATGTAGTTTTTAAGGGAACTACACAGTCACCTCTAGGGCCAGCCCTTGTTGATGTGTTGGAATTTTTTGGTACAAAATCTTGCAGTGGAGGAGGAGCTATGTGTTGGAAGATTTTATAAACTAAGGTGGTATCTGGATATTTAACAGTATTGTTCCAGTTCAGGGGTTTGTGTTTTTGAATGTACTATTTTTGAAGGGAACTACAGTCACCTCTAGAGACAGCCCTTGTTGATGTATTGGAATTTTTTGGTACAAAATCTTGCAGTGGGGGAGGAGCTAAATGATGGAAGATTTTGTAAACTAAGGTGGCATCTGGAAATTTAACATTATTGTTCCAGTTCAGGGGTTTGTGTTTTTTAATAGCCAAGAGTGGTGCATTTTGGCTTTCTGTCCAATACTTGCTTATTGATGGTTTCAATTAGTTTTAGTATAGTTTTGCAAGCAGATGACCAACTTGTTATGGATTAGTATTTGGAGAATAGATGATCTAAAACAAGTGTGAGATCTAAAAATGTCCCCCAATTCTGGAATTGACCCAAGAGGGTCAGGGGAACAGTTCCAATGTCCACACATTATTACAAAAAGACAATGTTTGCTCTGCACTAACCTGCAAATGGCTGGATCGCTTGAAGGCTTTGTTGCACTGCAAGCAAACGTGAGGCTTCTTCTGCGAGTGCGTGATGGCATGGCGTTCCAAGTCAGAGAGGTAAAAAAAGATCCGCGGGCACAGCTGGCAGTAGAGTACCCGCCGGGCCTCCGGGTCGTCGGGTGACTCCTTGTCAAGCAACGGGTCCGACGGGTCCAAGCCCTCCAATGTAGGCGGCGAGGGAGGAGGAGCTGCTAAGCTGGAGAAGTACATATGGTCGTCCAGGGGTAAGCGCTCGGGGTCCACTAGGGGATCCGGCGATGGGGCGACTGAGGGTTCTAACGTCAAAGTAGCAGCGGCCGCTCTTAAAGACGATGGCTTATCGCTCTCGATTGAGACCTGCTCGGCAGGTATGGCTTCGTTTCCGACCGGCGAGTCCACTTGAGAAGGAATGAGTGAAGTAGTAGGAAGGTTCGAGGTAAGGGTGCTGCCGGGGGTGCCGGATAGGATCACAGGGGAGTTGTTGAGGCCCAAACCCAAGACGGGTTGAGGCAATGTAGTACTGGATGTCAGAGGAAGGGAGATCTGGGAAAGTTGGCCAGTGGAAGGGTCTAAGATAGCAAAGGGGGTAGAGGTGGAGTCACCGGAAGAGAGGAAGAGGAAGATGGGGGCAGAAGAACTGGTGGTGGTGGTGGGGGTGACGGAAAGACTCAGAGGGGTTGAAGGGAGAAGGATGGGTGCACTGGAAGATGGCATGGTAAGGATCTGAATGGTTTGATTGGGGACGGTTAATCCAGAGACATCGGAGGGGTTTCCACTCAAGACCTCGTCAACCTGTTGAGTCGTGGACGGCGACTCGGATGAGTCTGGTGGATTAAGGGTGCTGCAAGGTACGATAGCCAAATTTTGACTGGGTTCCGGAGATTCCGGAGAAGAACCTTCAGTCACAGAGGTGGTGATGTCCACTTGCGGCACTCTGAGTCCATCAGAGCTGAGTGTATAAGGGATGCCTTGGTCGTCTATGAGGAGAAGGTCCTGGAAGACAGAAGTGGGGTAAAAGAAGGGCAGGGTTTCTTCGTCCTCCTCCACCACGTCCCGGTCACCCTCGCCTTCGTATTCGTCCACTTCCATAATTAGCAAGTTGTCACATGTGTCGAGAAGTCGGCCGTGTCTGTGGTCACGGTTTTCTCTGTTCTTGGGGAGACTCAAGTCTAGTGGTTCGGTTTGCTCTCCAGTCCAGACCAAATCCTTGAGAGAGTTCTCCATTGGTTTCTCTAAATGTTCTTGCTTTATTTCCAGATCTGGCAATTTCAGTTTGTTGGATTCATGGGTTGCTTCTACGGTCTCGGCGTCTGAAACATCCTCCCGTGTTTTTGCCGTGAGCGCCATTTTCTGGTCATTGGTCTCAACGATAGATATTTGGTTTGTTTTTTGCGCGCTAACAAAATATGGGTCTTTGGTGGGGCTAGCGCTGGGTGTTTGGCACAGAGGGGAAACCATAATTTGGATTCTGATTGGCTGCCTTGACCCGTGAGTTTTTTCGCTCTTTTCTTGGGTGGCGAACTCACAAGTCCCGCCCACCTCTGGCTTTGTCCTGTTGATTGAAACGGCATCCTGGTTGATGGGAAGTAACCGGAGGCTACCTGCAATGGTAGTTTCGGAAACAGCTCCCTGCCGGTCCCTTTTCGGTTCGTCGCTCAGTGGGTCGCATTGGCTGCCATTTTGGATCTCTGGGCTGCCTCCTGACAGGACTGTAGCCAGCTGAACATCCATTTTGGTTCATACCCATTTAGACATCTTGAATTGAAGAAGATAACATGTTAGTGGGTCAATTGTGTAAAATAATATGAAAATAAACTTGAGTTTAGGGGTAGGGTGCTTATGTTTTGTTTAAAAAAAGGGAATTCCTTAGTTTAAGAGGATTCTAAGATAGAATGTGCTAGTTTGTTGTGTCCTATTTGTTATATAATACAGGTAGTCACTAGGTTACAATGTCCGCAACATACAATATTTGACGTTTTTTTTCCACATTATGCCCATAAAGAAGAACGCTTGGTAGGTCCAAAAGAAAACCAATTACCATGGAAACAAAGCTTAACATCGTAAAAACAACAGCTGCGTTAAGACCAACGGTAAACCGTTGCGTGAAAAAGCCTTGCTTCTTGCAGTTTTATGTTGACAGACATTATTTTAACCAACAGTCAAACTCCACAAAAGATCCAGAAATGTAACAATATCGATAGAAATGTAGAGAATCGGTTTACGTTGTTGCTGTGTTGAGCTTTGTGTTTTCTGGACTGTCCTTAAAGAATATTTACGTCTGACCAGGGAGGTGGACAATATGACAAATTGGTTTTGGTTTCGCTTTGTTGATCAGTTATGGTAATCTGTGCTATGCTAACATGAGTAAGTGAATGGCTGTCATAATTGTTGTATAATTTTTCATCCAAAAGTTGCAAATGTTTATACCAAAGCATATTTTGTGATCATCGTACAGAACTAGTACATTATTTGACTAGTCTAGAACTGTTTCAATAGTTTTTTCTGCTATTCACATATTAATCAAGAAATACTGCAGTAATGTACAGCAGGGTAAAAATACAGTATATCATAATCTAGTAAATTTTGCTCAGTAGCCACATTTTTTAATGATTTTACTTCATATTTATGATCGAGAAGTACATTTCATGAGAATATTTATTGCAATTATGACAGAATAACTGCAGAATCTTAAATTATGATAATCTACAGTGCGGTGTAAGAGTACGTGACAAAGCAGTACACTCGTCGGCGTCCAATCTGTATGAACTGGGAGGATGGCAGTGAATGGACAACCCTCCCACTTCATTTTAGAGCAGTCCATAAAATTAAAAAAAATCAGTTTATCATTACAGATTATCCCTAGTGGGCGTCCAATCCCTTTGAAGTGGGAGGTTGGCAGCCAACCCTCCTACTTCAAATGGATTGGACGCCTAGCCCCATCAATAGCAGTCTAAAACAAATACTAACTGTATATGATTTATGTAAAATTGTGAGTTGCAGATTCAAGTTACGTCGCGTCGTAAAGCGAGGACCCTTGTATGTGGGTCAAGTTAAGGGAGCGAGATACTAATGAGCCTGTCACGTGACCTCACAAACCTACACAGCCCCCTATCAAATGTGACGTTCACTGACACGCTGATAAATTATGAAACACAATTTTAAAAAGGAAAAAAATCTTAAAGGGCTCGCGTGGGGTTGTATCCGCAACACATTGTCTCTCCCACTTCCTCATGTAGAAACACAAACGCAGGGTTAGTGATATGATTAGAATAAAAGCCTTCCCGTTTGGGGAAAAGGAAAAAAAGGAGAAGGCGAGACGAAACGGGACGAATAGTCGAACAGCAGGACGCCATTATGCAGAGTCCTGGGTGCGAGCTGTCAGTGAGCCACGACGTGTGGGGGCATTCGAACCCGCGACGTCGCCAGCACGTCGTCTTAGCCGAGAAGCATGCACAAGGAAGAGGGTTGTCATATTTACAACGGTGTGTCGGAACCGATAACGCCGCAGCAGCTTCTTCCTCGAACCTCCAGCCAGCCATTTTAGAAGCCGAGGGTCCGAGAGCGAGACAAACTTTACGGCCGCCCACACCGAGCTCAGCTCCTCCCGGCGGTTGTCGACGACGACGACGGCGGGACGTTGCTCGGAAGATGCATTTTTTAGGGGGGTATAGAAGGGGTGTAATGCTCCCCGAGAAAGAAAAAAAAAGAAAATGGAAATGAAACGTGAGCTCCACCCATAGGCAGCCACCGTGCTTACCCGAGTCGTGCACGCTTCCGGAGGACCAAATATGTCGGAGCCGTGTCCAGGCTGCAGGGGGATGCTGGATGGCTGGCTGGCTGGATGGCTGGCTGGCTGGGGCTCGGTGAGGGACGGAGGAAGGGAAGGAAGGGAGGGGTCAGGGGGAGTTGCTATGGTGGAACAGCCTACCGGGTCCGAGCAACGGCCGACTTCAGCCTATTAGGCATGGCGGCTGCGGTGGAACCTGCAGCCCGCTGGAAGAGGATGGAGACGTACAAATCAAGTCTGATGACATGCGGATGGAGGATTCCTCTTGATGCGATTAATCGTACGGGGAAATCTTTGGCAGTGGTTTGATAGTTGATTCATTGTTAAGTAGATATTGTTGAATTTAGATTTGGATAAATCATCATTTCGGGTTGGTTCATGGGCCGCTTTAACGTCAACTTGATTTTATGTGGGTCGGACGGTTTTAGGTATATTATTTAGATTTTTTTTTAAAATAAATGGATTATAAGAACTGGATTAAAAGCCCTGAATGTTCAGTTTTTTATAGATCTAAAACAATGTTTATTTTAGCTTTTTATATGTATTTTTAGATTTTACAAAATGAATTTTTAACTAAAACACTAAAAAAATATTTAAACATTACAATTATTGATTTAAAAGGGGGTAAATCAGGAACTTTAATATGCATCTATACTCTTCATTTTAATTTAATCCTAAAACAGAAAGTCAGCATTCATGATTTACTTTCCCGGTCCAAACAAAATTATGCGGCGGGCCAGATTTGGCCCCCGGGCCGCCACTTTGACAACCCCCTAAATGTCCTTATTCTTTTTTAATTTTATTTATTTGCAAAGGAGCATACTGTATTGCATTTAATATTAATTAATTTTAACATTGGGCTCATCTTCACAAGGGTTGTTTGGAGACAATCCCAGCCAATCGTGGACGTTTTGGATTGGTCGTCAGCCATTTGCAGGGTACGAGGAGACCGATAACCATCCACGCTTGTATTCATACCTTGAGGCAATTTACAATGTTCAACTGGCTAGCGTAGCATGCATGTCCTTTCTGAAGAAGAGTCTGGTGTTGAAATTTATGAAATTTAATGTAGACTTTATTTAAAATCACTTCAATCAATACAAAAAAAAAAAGATAAAACTTACAAGCCTTAAGACTTGACGCGTCAGGATGAGAAAAGTAAAAGCAGATCACATGGTCAGCTAATGTCAAATGTAGATAAGTGGACACTTTATCAGGTAAGCACAAAGTTGTATGATTTTCCTTGAAAATGGAGGTCTGAATATGGTGAATCACTTGATAAAATTGTTTTCTCAAAAATGGCCAGGCTCTGAATTCCCCGAAAAAAACTACAGTTTTGTGTTTAAAAAAGCTATTTTGTTCAATATCACTCTTGATTTGCTCCATTGTTAGAAATTTAGAGATCACTTTTCAATTTGTTGGTCAGATTTAAAAAGATTAATAAACCCTTAATTAGTTCATCCATCTTTGATCCAAATTAATCCTCCTTTTCCCGTTTTTTGGGAGAAAAAAAATCTTTTGACCTTTCTGAATTTTTTGTTAGCATCTCACAGGTGCTTCTAATGAGGTGTCCAATGTGTGTAGCACAAAAATATATATTTATTTACAATAAAATGTAGGAACTTCACTGCTTACCTGCATTTTAAAGCACTGTTTGCGATATACAGTAATCCCTCACTATTTCGCGGTTCAACTTTCGTGGTTTCACTGCATTGTGTTTTTCTGTGAATTTTTTTTGTAGTTTTCTTTAAAATCTTTTTATTAAGTTCATCAAAATGTGAAAATTCACGCTGATTATTGTAACCAGAAGTCACTCTTGCTACTTGGACTCAGCAGTGAAGATTTTTTTTCTTTTTTTTAATAGATGTGACCCTATTTCGTAGTTTTTTTGTCTATTCATGCCTGATCAATCACCTTTTTGAATAAAAACGGAGGAAAGGAATGCTAGCAAGATTGGTATCAAACCCAAATCCAAGCCATGGTGGATTTCATGACCGTTTCAGAAGGTTTCTAACTCGCCGTTAGCGGCGCATGTTTCGATCTCGGAAACCAGCCGGTGCGGGAAGAGTTGAAACTGCAGCCAAGTCGGTTCTGAAAATGAAACAAAAGCGGGTCAAAATGACGAAAACGGGCAAAATAGAGGCGTGGGTTAGGGGTACCGAGGTAGCAAGCTGGCGGCCGGAGCTCGCCGTCAAAGCACGTCCGTGCCACGCCGAAGCCACAGTGCTCGCCGGGGTGCTTGCAGAAGAAGGTGACGTTTTCTCCGTGGGGGACCATGGTGTCGGTGATGTCAAAAGGCCAACGTTTGACGCCGCCAATCATCACGCGGCTCCTCGCGGCAGGGACGAGACAGCGAGCTAGAAAAAAAATACTCATGTTTATTACTCTCTGTATTGCCCCAAAATAAGTATGAATGGTCCCCCATCTCATCGTGCCCTGTGATTGGCTGACCACCCATTCAAGGAGCCCTTCCCCTGGTGCCCATGGTTGGCTGGGATAAGCTCCAGCACCCCTTAGGATAAGCAGGGTACTTGTATTCTGCTTGATAGTTATGTAGACATCTAAAAGAATACTTGTTGTTTTGGTAGCAAATTTTCTGACTGTGAGGGTGGTCATGTGACCAGACGGGGAATGTGACTTACCCCTGCACTTGGGGGGTGCCGCACTCCAGCTACCGTTAGCCAAGCACGTGACTTTCTGAGGTCCATCCAGGCGAAAGTTTTTCTTGCAGAGGTAGTGGATGTCAAAGCCAACTTCGTATTCGGTCTTTTGGACGGCCACCACGTAGCCGTGTGCTACCTCGCTAGGAGGTTTGCAATACACTTCTGCGGCAAGATATTAGAGTCATATTGTACTTTGTCATTCTTGCGAAATCAATTTGGATGTTTGCTAATTATTTTGAAAAATCATGGGTTGTTGGTGTGGGTGATTTGGACAACAGGGGGCAGTAGAATGCAGATGTTAGTTGTAGTAACTGTTCGGAAGTAAGAGTTGGTTTTGAAGAGGATAAAGAATATGTGGCTGGTAGAATTGTGTATTTTTTGCAAAAATTGTGTTTTTTTTTAACATCGTTTTTGATTTTACGTGATATTTGTGAACTTTGAATAGAGTGCCAAAAATAACTTAAAACGTCTTTTTGGGTGAAATTTGCTCTTTTTTAGTAAACTTTTGGTTGGGTTTCAGATTTTTGTTCAAAAAGTCAAAGTAAAAATTATTTTTGGCTGAATGCCGATTACTTTTTGCAATAAAATAAAAGGTCATGAATTAAAAGTGTTGGGGAATACATTACATTAAAAAGTAAAAACGAAATATAGAAATAGAATATTCAAAATAAGTTAAGGCCATATTTTTATTTTATTTTATATAATTACTTTTTTATATTTGTTTGTAAATAATTTAATGTTTTTTTGGGACATTTTCGTTTATAACTATTATTACTTTTATCATTGCAGAATATACGTCCAATCCATTTTCAATGCTAGGTTGGCAACGAATGATCATCCAAATTTCAATTTCCAAATATGATTGGACGCCACCACTTGATGGAATGTCATGCAGTTAATCATGAGCAGTCTGACATCACGCCACTAGAGAGCAGTAAAACACCATCAGATGAACTCATTCTTTCGACCAGGCGGAAATTTTACGGCCAACATATTCAATTATGATTAAAAAATAACAACAATTTCCTAAATTTTTGAACATAAAGACAACCAAACTTACTTTTACAAACAGGGTGTGAATACTGCCAACTTTGATTCTCCATGCAGAAATTCTCCGCGTTTCCCACGACCTCGGCCCTGTGCAATAAAAAACCGACGGACAGATGGCTCATGAGTGGCATGTTACTGTACGGACGCCATTTTTTTTTTACCCCCCACACACAAAAGTGTGAACGATTCCATTTCCGTCTGGCTGGCAACTCCACTTTTTTTTTTTTTTGCCGCCAATGATTCAGCGAGAAAGGGAGTCCATTCAATCGCCAGTCTGTCATCGTGACCTGTTTATCTCAATGAAGCCTAAAATTGGTCAGTGGGTTTATCCACGACGAGTGACCAATCGTTTGTACGTCAAAGGGACTTACTCAATGGGCTCTGGTGGCCACTGGTGTCAAACATAAGGCCCGGGGGCTGGATCGGACCACCCTAGTGGGTCGCTTGTACTTTAAATACAGAATGAAATGCTTTTTTTGTGTTTTTTTTATGGATTATGCAGATTATTGCACTTTTGCTCAATTTTTTATTCATAATTATTTGTTGTTTTTCCCTCTGCAGTCAAAAAGCCGTCGTCTATGGGAGCCAATGAGTGAACAAGGAACCTAAAATGTCCCAAAGACCATAAATAAGTCACTTGGAAATGACCAAAAAACTGCAGAAAGTGACCAACATAGGAGAAAGCCCTGGAAATTCACCCTAAATCAACAAGAAATGATCCAAATTTATGGTAAGTACCCCAAACTAACTAGGATTTTTTTTAAATGATTACTTGTTTATTTATGAAAATGTGCTGGTGTCAGAAAATGATTTTGAATTTAATCCTTAAACAACGGTGTCAGACTATATTAGATATAATATTTAGATATTTTTTTAAATAAATTGATTAAAAGATCTGGATTAAAAGCCCTGAATATTCAGTTTTTTATAGCTTTAAAACAAAATTTATTTTAGCATTTTTTGAATATATTTCTAGATTTTACAAAATGATTTTTGAACTAAAAAAAAACAAACAAATTGACTAAAAAATGACAATTATTGATTTAAAAGGGTGAAAATCAGGAAATTGAATATACATCTATACTCTTCATTTTAATTTAATCCTAAAACAGAAAGTCGGCACCCATGATTTACTTTCCCGGACCACACAAATTGATGCGGCGGGCCAGATCTGGCCCCCGGGCCGTCAGTTTGACACAGGTGCCACAGGGCCTCCGATCTGCCATTCACACAGCCGTCAACCCCCTCACATCCCTCTTTCTCTTTCTTCACGCTCTGTCACTTCCTCCACATCCACCTCCGTACCACTTCAGGTTCGTATGCAGCGAGCGGCCTACACATGCTCACGACCCACCCACCCACCCGCCTCCCCAATCCCCCCAGCCCCCCCAGGCAGGCATCCATCCATCCATCTATCCATCCTCCTCCTTCACTTACCCTGACAAGCAACTGTAGCGGATGGCTGTCCCCACGGTGGCAGAACCCTCGATGGTAAAGGTGCTCGTCACCTCCTGGGGGAGGGGGCATCTCGGGGGGGACGCGCTGGGTTCGGGTTGTGCGGTTTCTGAGAGAAAAAATGCATTTCGATTATTGTCTGAAGAAAAAATTCATTCTCCTTTAAAAGCCATTCTTGTAATGGAAAAATTGCAATTTTTTTACTTGGTTGTGCTGGTTTGGTTAAGAGTAAAAAAATAATAGGGTTTTTATTTTTACTTGTCTTCACCAAACCTGCGCAACAACTAAGTAAAAAAAATCTGCTAATTTTTATAAATTGGAAATTTGATACTATTTAAGACATCGGTGTCAAAGTGGCGGCCCGGGGGCCAAATCTGGCCCGCCGCATCATTTTGTGTGGCCCGGGAAAGTAAATCATGAGTGCTGACTTTCTGTTTTAGGATCAAATTAAAATGAAGAGTATAGATGTATATTAAATTTCCATATTTTCCATTATTTTAAATCAATAATTCTAATTTTTTAATCATTTTTTTCAGTTTTTAGTTCAAAAATCATTTTGTAAAATCTAAAAATATATCAAAAAAAGCTGAATTAAACATTGTTTTAGATCTATAAAAAAACTGAATTCAGGGATTTTAATCCAGTTCTTTTAAACCATTTATAAAAAAAAAAAAATAATCTAAATATTATATCTAAAATGGTCCGGCCATCGTACCCATTGAGTGCATTTCTCATGTTAAAACAACATATTTTTTCGAGGGGTTTACAAATGATATACCATTTTTTGACCAAAACCCACATCTCATTTTTACGGTATATTTTGATGATGGTCATAACAGTTGAGCAGTTGGATATATAATATTATTTTTCCATTTTCTAGTGCTTAATGTGTAAAACATCTCCATTTTTTAGTCATGGAAAGGTTCTTTTCGCCATTGTTTTGTGTCATTGGTTCACAATATAACCACTTTTGTACCGCAAAAAAAAAAAAAGTCCCGTCTTTATTTCTAAAACACTTGCATGCCTTTCAAAATGGACGAGATTGAAGCACTTGAAGGAGCGAGGTGAGCGGTCGCACTTTAATGGAGGGTCTCGTTCTATTCCAGCCCCTGTCATCGTCATACTCGTATTAAACGCGTTAGAGCACCTTCTTCATTGTATAACCGTTCGAGTTGTTGGCTCCTGGAAAAGTTTAGAGTGCAAGTAAAAATATCTGGGAGAGCTGGGGGTGCTGGGGAGCGCCATCAAACGGCGGGCTGGCCTCAGGGTGGGCTCGTTTTTGGTCTTTTTTCGCGGTGAGAATGTAAAGGCACCTATGGGTGAGGGTGGGTTGGCTATGGATGAGAGCCTGGAGCTCAGTTGACTGCTGTTTGCCTCCCACACGTTGCAAATGCACAAAGCAGGTGGATCATCGGCTGTTATGTTTCAAGCTAGATTATACTGTATAGCAACTGGGAGCAAAGGACGCTATATACGTAGTCAAAGGTGGAAAAAGTCGTCGCTATGTTGCTATTTCTGCTCGACGACAGGAGGTATTTCGGCAGAACAATGGGAAATGGTTACAGATTTGTTTTCTTTTATTTAGTCATTTTTTTGAACTGTTTTATCCGTGTTAGGGTAGCAGGGGGGTGCTGGAGTTTATATACCAAGCAGGGGAGATTCTGAATCCGTGGACAGCCACAAAGAACTATTCACGCTAAAAAACGACATAGTATAGTAAGGCATTATTTCTGTAAAAATCGACATAGTGTAGTAAGGCTTTTTCTTTGAAAAATTACATAGTGTAGTAAGGCTTTTTCTTTAAAAAAATGACGACATAGTATAGTAAGGCATTATTTCTTTAAAAATTACATAGTATAGTAAGGCAATATTTCTTTAAAAACGACATAGTAAAGTAGACATTATTTCTTTCAAAAACGACATAGTGTAGTAAGGCTTTTTCTTTTAAAAACGACATAGTAAAGTAGACATTATTTCTTTCAAAAACGACATAGTATAGTAAGGCATTATTTCTTTAAAAACGACATAGTATGGTAAGGCTATTTTTCGCATAAAAAAACAACATAGTATAGTAAGGCTTTTTTTCGCACAAATGCTATTCTTTCTCCCCCTTGTGGCTTATTTAATAGCGTAAGGTCATTTTAAATAGATATCACCAATAAGACCCATGCTAATCTAGCAAATCCCAAATATGTCTTTACACATCATTTTTAATTCTAATTCCATTGAACATAAAATAAAGAAAACATCATGTTCAAATCCCCTCCAAAAATCCCAATTCACTAACAAAGTATATGTACTCCATTCCTCCTCCATCAGTAAATATTTTCTCCCAAAAAAACCATAAAAACCCTTGACCTCAGCATCAATGTTGACTACCGTTATGGAGCCAGCCCCCCTGATCAGAGGCATCTAGCATAGAAGAGGATGAGAGAAGAAGAAGATGAGAGGAAGAAAAAGGCCTCAAGCACCATGACCAACACATCTTTTTCCCTCTCTCTCTCTCTTCCTCTCTTCCCCTCTCTCTCTCTCTCTCTCTCTCTCTCTTGCCTTTGACTCCATGTACAGCGATGGACTGCCCACGCACACGGAGAGAGGAAGAAAAAAAATGTACCCCTCTCCACAAATACAATACACACACTGGCATCTCTCTGTGCCATTTTGACAGTGATCGGCCGCCCACAGCCTCTCAATAGGCATGAAGGAGAGTCCACACACACACATCGACACACACACATATACACACATATATACACACAAACACACACAAGCGCTTTGCAAAAGCAGTGCTCTCACACTTTTAAAAACCCACCTACCTTCTGGCCAGCTCTCAGCAGCACACACAACCCAACAATGCTATCCTCATTTCACATTTCACGGCCTTCCCGTGCCTGGAAAAGATTTCCCAAATGTGTGTGTTTTTAATGCATTGGGTCCTTTTTAAAAGCCTTGCTTTTTTGTTGTTGTTTTTTTTGGGTAAATGAAACTGGCAGGCTAACGAGAGACATAAGTGTAAATTATTTCCAGCTGTTTATGTTGTGAGTAAGTGTGTTTTTTGTGTTTGTATTTTTGGAGAAGGTTTATTTGAGAAGTGGTTGGTAGGGCTGTCTCGGTGTTTGGTGTTCTGGGTTTGAATCCCGGTTTGGGCACTTTTTAGGTTAATTTTTTGGGGGGTTTTGTTGTAAAATGCGACTTGGACTATTGGAATCAATATGGGGTTGTGCAAGTTTGTGTTTATAATAAATGTGCAAGGCCGACTGCAAACTATTGTGCGGCGGTTGCTATGGTAACGAGCAGGCCAGACAAACACATTGGCCTTCATAGTTGATCATGTCTCTATTTTGTCTCTCAACAGCTGAAAAAGAGAAGCCTTCAACCTTTTGGACTTGTTGTGCAGGGTCGTTTTGAAGAAACTCAATTTACCTCAGGTATTATTATTTCATTTTACACTATTTTTTTTCAGATTGTAAATCGTACCTGAGTATAAGTCGCACTAGTCAAAAAACGCACACTAGATGGGAAAAAATATATGAGTAGTACTAGAGTATATGTTGCATTTTTGCGGGTTAATTATGAAAAACCTAGAGCAAATGTTATACATTAAAATATGATGGTAAAATAAAAACAAATAACTAAATAAAAATAAAACAAAAGAGAAAATAGTTTTTTTGGATAGGTATCGCCTAAAAAAACAGCTGTTGGTGGTCAGATTGAAAAAAATATAAAGACATAATATAAGTCACAAGTTGAGCCAAACTATCAAAAAAACCTGTGAATTTGGTTCTTTGAGTTTAATATACCGTATTTTCACGACTATAAGGCGCACTTAAAAGTCTTAAATTTATATATGGGAAAAATACTGCAAACCAAAAACCGAAAACCACCACTGTCGGATATTAAAAAAACACAAACGCCTGAACTGAAACAATACTGTTAAATATGCAGATGCCATTTTAGTTTACAACATCTTCCATCATATAGCTCCTCCCCCACTGCAAGATTTTATACAAAAAAAATCCAAAACAATGGCTGGCTCTAGAGGTGACTGTGTAGTGAGTGCTTCATACCTGGAAGTCAATAGCAATCACCATATTTTCACGACTATAAGGCGCACTTAGAAGTCTTACATTTTCTCCAAAATAGACAGTGTGCCTTATAATACAGTCCACCTTATAATACAGTGCGCCTTATAATACACTGCGCCTTATATATGGAAAAAATGTCATTCATTGAGGGTGCGCCTTATAATGCGGTGCACCTTATAGTCGTGAAAATACGGTACCTCAAATATGGATTCTTGACCCACCTGTGCATACGGGCTCATCTCCACTCCACTGCCGGTCGCCCTGACAACGGCGAATGACCACATCCAGGCCGCTGGGTAACGTCAAACCCGCTTTGCATCGCACTTCCAAAAGGGCCGAAAAAGAATGGGTGGGGTGAAGGAGACGAGCCACCGCGTCTTCTCTGGGGGTCAAAGGCCACGGGCATGTATGAGCTGCAGGGCAAAGCCAGAGAAAACAAATGAAAAATACCCCCAAAGAGAACATAAATGATCTCTCTGAGCAATGTTCCCTCAAAAACTCCCCCAAAAAGACCATTCACAGCAAAAAAGTATCACACAAGCCTCTTTCCCCACACAACAAACACTAATGATCACAATAATTACACTTATAAATGTAGCGCGCAAACACTCCCATGCCAAAAAACCCACTCATTTTCACTTCAAAATCAAATCCCACTCACATTCCCTCCCCTCAAAAATAATCACCCGCACAACTCTCTCAAACATTCTCTAAATTCCCCCCAAAAAACCCATACATCAAAAAAAAACTCCAATCACCCACTAAAAACAACCCTCAAAAACTAATTCACACACGCCAAACAAAAAAAATTCACAAAATTGGCCGTCCGTGTCGATTCACAATTTTTTCATTAAAAAACGACATTGTATATATATAGTATGTATTTTTTTACGCAAAAAGACAACATAGTATAGTAAGGCTTTTCCTCTCAAAAATCACCCCCTCAAAAACCAATTCACACACGCCAAACAAAAAAATCACAAAATTAGCCGTCCATGTCGATTCACAATTTTTTCATTAAAAAACGACATTGTATGGTAAGTCTTTTTTTTTTCGCAAAAAACAACATGGTAAGGCTTTTCTTCTTAAATATGACCCCCTCAAAAACCAATTCACACACGGCAAACAAACAAAAATCACAAAATTAGCCGTGCATGTCGATTCACATTTTTTTCATTAAAAAACGACATTGTGTAGTAAGTATTTTTCCACGCAAAAAAAACAACATAGTATAGTGAGGCTATTCTTCTTAAAAATGACCCCCTCAAAAACCAATTCACACGCCAACCAAAAAAATCTACAAAAACCACATGGGGGCAGGGGGGATAGTCTATTTGTTTCAAGTGTGAATGATATAGTACTGTATAGTAATCTTCCAAAATAGCATCTTTTCGGAAGCTCCCAAGTGTAAATGTCTCGTATCTACAACGTTGATTATGAGCAACATTTTTTAGTTGTTTTTATGCCACGTGTGAAATCGTCTTTAACGCCTCGTACAATATCTCGATAGTTCTTCGCCAGTCTTTTTTCACACCTCCATTCGGATACAAAGCGTCCTCAAGCGTGTTGACACAGCTGTGAGTAAACACCATGGCGAATAAGGACACCAAAAAAAAAAAAAAAAAAATAAAAATGGATACCTGGAGTTACACAGCTGAGCCCACACTGCCCGTCGCAAAGACATTGCCGTTGTCCTTTGCAGGTTTGGTCAGGTTTACAAGGACGGAGACATGTCCTCTTTCTCTCTTCCCCCACCAGCCTCTTTGGACACGGCTCTGTTAAGACACATGGAGGAGCATTTGGCCCTTTGTTTTCATTGGATACCCTCGTAAAAAAACAGCAAACACCTGTAGGACGTCGTAAAAATGCCTTGCCCTTTGTGGTGGGAGAGTGGGTGGGCCGGAAAGACCTTTGCCACCCAGATTGCTTTTTAAGGCGCTAGTTTAGGGTGGTGAGAGGGGTCATGGTTGTCTGTTGGGGGCCACATGATGGTTTTCTTGGGTGGGATACTGTGTATGGTAACTAATGTTGTAAGTATTGTCGAATTTGTGATGGTTAGTGGGCTATATTCATAGAAATTTGAGGTAAAGTGGGCGGAGCTGGTAGGTTTTTGGTGGAATAATTTTTACTGTATGAATGAAATAAGCACCTTTATTGCCCGTTAGTTGGGATAGGCTCCAGCACCCCTCGTGACCTTTGTGAGGATTGGTTCAGAAATTTAAATTTATTTTTTGCTTTTTATTCAAAATTGTGTTTTGTAGCTTTTTGAATTTAGATTTTTTTAAAAGAAAAATAGGTAGTATTTTTTTTGAAGAAAAATAGGTAGTATTTTTTGGAAGAAAAATAGGTAGTATTTTTTTGGAAGAAAAATAGGTAGTATTTTTTTGGAAGAAAAATAGGTAGTATTTTTTGGAAGAAAAATAGGTAGTATTTTTTAAAGAAAAATAAGTAGTATTTTTTTTGTTTTGCCTTTGTTATTTTTTAAGAAGTTATTTAATATAAAGCTAAGACAAAGAAACAGTAACGTTGTCTTTTAGCATTCCTAATTTAAAAAAAAACTGATTTGAACTAAACTAAGGCCAAAAAAATAATGTAAATAATAATCCCTTTTAATATAAAGGTTTGCACACCTTAATTCATATGGAAATCATCATGGAGGGATTAAAAATAAATAAATTGTTGTGTGTGTGGGTACTCCATACAAGCTTAGGTGAACAGATGGTGTTGACTTTAATATTTTTGCAAATATCCAAGAAAGCAGATCACAGCTTTTACTGGATTTTAGCGCTTCCTGCAAAAAAATCCCTTTTCATTCCCATCAACTTTTCCTGCTTTCATCACAAAGTAAATCCTTATTCTGACTAACACGCCAAAGCAAAACTGGGCAGGAAATGGCCAAGTGGACTTACTGTACCGTACTGTAAATACCAAAGTGTACATGTGTGTGTATACTCGACACGTGAAATCCCTTTTTTTCAACCAAAACACACATGGACTCACATGGCAACAAGAAATCCAGAACATGATCCAACAAAAGAAGACAAATTGTACCAAAAATGAAGAAAGTACAGTATCAGAATATTCTGTTTTGATGAAATGGACACAAGTGAGCGTACCTGAAGTTGTCTGGGGGGTGACGGATCCGGTCAAGGCCCAGACGAGGGTTAAGAGTAGTAGAGTGCGGTCCATCCTTGAAGGCGAACCCGTGAAGATATGAGTTCTGGACATGCCGACAAGGAGTTGGGAAGGAACATAAAGGGGGGGCTGAAAAAGTGGGAAGGGTGGTGGGGGTCATCCAAAAGAAGAGGGAGGAGGGATTGCAACACATCTGGTGTGAGCTGAGGCGGAGGAAAAGCGTAAATTCCAGTCGCAAAGACCTTTCACCCATTTCGGGAAAGACCAAATCAAATCAGTGCAATTGGTGGAGTCACACCAGACACACATTGTACTTTTTCATAGCCAATCGCAGGACAAATGTACCGTATTTTGCGCACTATAAGGTGAACTAAAAAAAACTTGAATTTCCTCAAAAAATGGCAGTGTGCTATATAAAAATAAGATTGGTTCATTTTTGTATGAAATTCTCTTTAGCACAGCTTCGTCTTGTTCAGGGGTAAGGAAACTATGGCTCGGGAGCCATATGTGGCTCTTTTGATGGGTTTATATAGCTCTTTTGATGGGTGTATATTGCTCGGGAGCCGTATGTGGCTCTTTTGATGGGTGTATATGGCTCTTTTGATGGGTGTATATGGCTCGGGAGCCGTATGTGGCTCTTCTGATGGGTGTATATGTCTCGGGAGCCATATGTGGCTCTTTTGATGGGTGTGTATGGCTTGGGAGCCATATGTGGCTCTTTTTAATAGGTGTATTTGGCTCGGGACCCATATGTGGCTCTTTTGATGGGTGTGTATGGCTTGGGAGCCATATGTGGCTCTTTTGATGGGTGTATATGTCTTGGGAGCCATATGTGGCTCTTTTGATGGGTGTATATGGGCTCCGCAGCCATATGTGGCTCTTTTGATGGGTGTATATGGCTCTTCGCGAACCTGTGTGAAATATCTAGCGCCTTTTTAAAATCATAATTTTTTTTCATTAGACTCTTCTGCATGCATCCTCTCATTGATACTCATTGATTGCCAACAGTGAAATCATGTTTTCAAAAGAATTCAGACTTTTTTGACTTTCAAAGTGCTGAAATGAATAATAAATGCTCACATTTTCATGTATTTTTTACTTTTAAATTCTAAGTATGGCTCTCAAGGAATAATGTTTGAAAATATGAATTGTTTATGGCTCTCTCCATTTAGTGGATGTGTGACACAATCCCCTACTACTTCAACTACTGCGTCTTATAATCCAGTGCGCTTTATTATCTGAAATACATCTCAAGATTCGTTCTCTGAAGGTGCATCTTATGGTGCGGAAAATACGGTCGGTATGTTAAATATTGTCTGCATTGTTTGCATGTGTTTTTGTAAGCTGGGAGAACATAAACAGGAATTTATTTCGAATGAATTGAGCGGAATTTGGATTGATTCGTCATTGTGTTGACAGAAAACAGGTTGAGTCATTTTAAAGCGTAGGTTTAAGGTCAGGGTTGGACTTGTTTGGTTGGATTGATTATTTGGGTGCTTGAGTCACAGAGATAGGAGAGTTGTTTTTGCCTTGAATCAACATTAACAACAACTTGAGTCGCCGTCATTTCAATGATTAGCGTCAGAACGCCATAACGCATGATAATGCAGCTGATACGGTCATTTATTTCAAAATAGCAAAAAGATAAACAGATAAAACGCTAAACAAAAATTATTTTGCCGACATTCAAGGAAAAACAACGTATCTTGCATTAAAACTTTAAAAAAACTAATTTTAATTAGCCAAACACCATTTAGGAATGTGTAATCCAGTTATCGATTCATGCAGTATATCTCAAAATACCACGTGCCATGATTTTTCTTAAAATATTCCCTTCAAAGTAACACATTTGTACAACCTAAAAAAATATGTAGGTGAAGATTGTGAATGAGAGAGAGGCTAAGTATAGTAAGGCTTTTTTCTTAAAAAACGACATAGTATAGTAAGGCTTTTTTCTTAAAAAACGACATAGTATAGTAAGGCTTTTTTCTTAAAAAACGACATAGTATAGTAAGGCTTTTTTTCTTTAAAAAACGACATAGTATAGTAAGGCTTTTTTTCTTTAAAAAACGACATAGTATAGTAAGGCTTTTTTTCTTTAAAAAACGACATAGTATAGTAAGGCTTTTTCTCTTCAAAAACGACATAGTATAGTAAGGCTTTTTATCTTCAAAAACGACATAGTACAGTAAGGCTTTTTATCTAAAAAAAACGACATAGTATAGTAAGGCTTTTTTCTTAAAAAAACAACATAGTATAGTGAGGCTTTTTTCTTAAAAAAACGACATAGTATAGTAAGGCTTTTTTCTTAAAAAACGACATCGTATAGTAAGGCTTTTTTCTTAAAAAAAACGACATAGTATAGTAAGGCTTTTTCTCTTCAAAAACGACATAGTATAGTAAGGCTTTTTTCTTTAAAAAACGACATAGTATAGTAAGGCTTTTTTCTTTAAAAAACGACATAGTATAGTAAGGCTTTTTTCTTTAAAAAAACGACATAGTATAGTAAGGCTTTTTTCTTAAAAAAACGACATAGTATAGTAAGGCTTTTACTCTTCAAACTCGACATAGTATAGTAAGGCTTTTTTCTTTAAAAAATGACATAGTATAGTAAGGCTTTTTTCTTTAAAAAACGACATAGTATAGTAAGGCTTTTTTCTTTAAAAAACGACATAGTATAGTATGGCTTTTTTCATTAAAAAACGACATAGTATAGTAAGGCTTTTTTCTTTAAAAAAACGACATAGTATAGTAAGGCTTTTTTCTTAAAAAAACGACATAGTATAGTAAGGCTTTTTTCTTAAAAAAAACGACATAGTATAGTAAGGCTTTTTTCTTAAAAAAACAACATAGTATAGTAAGGCTTTTTTCTTAGAAAAACGACATAGTATAGTAAGGCTTTTTTCTTAAAAAAATGACATAGTATAGTAAGGCTTTTTCTTTTCAAAAACGACATAGTATAGATAGGCTTTTTGGCTTAAAAAACGACATAGTATAGTAAGCCTTTTTGGCTTCAAAAACGACATAGTATAGTAAGGCTTTTTCTCTTCAAAAATGACATAGTATAATAAGGCTTTTTGGCTTAAAAAACGACATAGTATAGTAAGCCTTTTTGGCTTCAAAAAACGACATAGTATAGTAAGCCTTTTTGGCTTCAAAAAACGACATAGTATAGTAAGGTTTTTTGGCTTAAAAAACGACATAGTATAGTAAGCCTTTTTGGCTTCAAAAAACGACATAGTATAGTAAGGCTTTTTGGCTTAAAAAACGACATAGTATAGTAAGCCTTTTTGGCTTCAAAAAACGACATAGTATAGTAAGCCTTTTTGGCTTCAAAAAACGACATAGTATAGTAAGGTTTTTTGGCTTAAAAAACGACATAGTATAGTAAGCCTTTTTGGCTTCAAAAAACGACATAGTATAGTAAGGCTTTTTGGCTTAAAAAACGACATAGTATAGTAAGCCTTTTTGGCTTCAAAAAACGACATAGTATAGTAAGCCTTTTTGGCTTCAAAAAACGACATAGTATAGTAAGGTTTTTTGGCTTAAAAAACGACATAGTATAGTAAGCCTTTTTGGCTTCAAAAAACGACATAGTATAGTAAGGCTTTTTGGCTTAAAAAACGACATAGTATAGTAAGCCTTTTTGGCTTCAAAAAACGACATAGTATAGTAAGCCTTTTTGGCTTCAAAAAACGACATAGTATAGTAAGGTTTTTTGGCTTAAAAAACGACATAGTATAGTAAGCCTTTTTGGCTTCAAAAAACGACATAGTATAGTAAGGCTTTTTGGCTTAAAAAACGACATAGTATAGTAAGGCTTTTTGGCTTCAAAAACGACATAGTATAGTAAGGCTTTTTGGTTTCAAAAATGACATAGTATAGTACGGCTTTTTCTCTTCAAAAACGACATAGTATAGCAAGGCTTTTTCTCTTCAAACTCGCTTTTTTCTTTAAAAAATGACATAGTATAGTAAGGCTTTTTTCTTTAAAAAACGACATAGTATAGTAAGGCTTTTTTCTTTAAAAAACGACATAGTATAGTAAGGCTTTCAACTTAAAAAAAACGACATAGTATAGTAAGGCTTTTTTCTTAAAAAAACGACATAGTATAGTAAGGCTTTTTTCTTAAAAAAACGACATAGTATAGTAAGGCTTTTTTCTTAAAAAAACGACATAGTATAGTAAGGCTTTTTTCTTAAAAAAACGACATAGTATAGTAAGGCTTTTTTCTTAGAAAAACGACATAGTATAGTAAGGCTTTTTCTTAAAAAAAAAACGACATAGTATAGTAAGGCTTTTTTCTTAAAAAAACGACATAGTATAGTAAGGCTTTTTTCTTAAAAAAACGACATAGTATAGTAAGGCTTTTTTCTTAAAAAAACGACATAGTATAGTAAGGCTTTTTTCTTAGAAAAACGACATAGTATAGTAAGGCTTTTTCTTAAAAAAAAAACGACATAGTATAGTAAGGCTTTTTTCTTAAAAAAACGACATAGTATAGTAAGGCTTTTTTCTTAAAAAAACGACATAGTATAGTAAGGCTTTTTTCTTAAAAAAACGACATAGTATAGTAAGGCTTTTTTCTTAGAAAAACGACATAGTATAGTAAGGCTTTTTTCTTAAAAAAAACGACATAGTATAGATAGGCTTTTTGGCTTAAAAAACGACATAGTATAGTAAGCCTTTTTGGCTTCAAAAACGACATAGTATAGTAAGGCTTTTTCTCTTCAAAAATGACATAGTATAATCAGGCTTTTTGGCTTAAAAAAACGACATAGTATAGTAAGCCTTTTTGGCTTCAAAAAACGACATAGTATAGTCAGGCTTTTTGTCTTAAAAAAACGACATAGTATAGTAAGGCTTTTTGGCTTCAAAAACGACATAGTATAGTAAGGCTTTTTGGCTTAAAAAACGACGTAGTATAGTAAGGCTTTTTGGTTTCAAAAATGACATAGTATAGTACGGCTTTTTCTCTTCAAAAACGACATAGTATAGCAAGGCTTTTTCTCTTCAAAAACGACATAGTATAGTAAGGCTTTTTTACCCTGAAAAACGACAAAGTATAGTAAAGCTCTCTTAAAAAACAACAAAGTATAGTAAGGCTTTTTTTGTTTAAAAAATGACATAGTATAGTTTAGTATTTTTTCTTAATGAAATGATATAGTAAAAATGGTTTGCTCTGCTTAATAAGCTTATCTAACTCTTCCCACTTAAAGGTACAATAAAGTACTAAGTATGATCTGGGAGTGAAAAGAGCAAAACCACAAATACTACTAACTAATCTTGTAGAGTGGTGGCCCAGTGGTTAAGTCATCAGTTTCCAACTTCTTTGGTCTTGGGTTCAAATCCAAGTGCTGGCAAAGATTTTCCTAATATTATTCAGGTAAATGAAGGAGACTAAAGTACAAGTACTACCACTTTCTCTCACAGGGTGGTTGCCCAGTGGTTAAGTCATCAGTCTCCCACATCTGTGGTTGTTGGTTCAAATCCCAGTGCCAGCAATGATTTTCCCAATATTATTCAGGTAAATGAATGAGATAAAAGTATAAGTACTACAGCTTTTTCTCACAAGGTAGTGGCCCAGTGGTTGAGTCATCAGTTTCCCACATCTGTGGTTGTTGGTTCAAATCCCAGTAGTATAGTTAGGCTTTTTTTCTTTAAAAATTGACATAGTATAGTAAAGCTTTTTTTCTTTAAAAACGACATAGTATAGTAAGGCTTTTTTCTTTAAAAACGACATAGTATAGTAAGGCTTTTTTTTCTTTAAAAAACGACATAGTATAGTAAGGCTTTTTTTCTTAAAAAACGACATAGTATAGTAAGGCTTTTTTTCTTTAAAAAACGACATAGTATAGTAAGGCTTTTTTTCTTTAAAAACGACATAGTATAGTAAGGCTTTTTTTCTTTAAAAAACGACATAGTATAGTAAGGCTTTTTTTCTTTAAAAAACGACATAGTATAGTAAGACTTTTTTTATTAAAAAACGACATAGTATACTAAGGCTTTTTTTCTTTAAAAAACGACATAGTATAGTATGGCTTTTTTTCTTTAAAAAACGACATGGTATAGTAAGGCTTTTTTTCTTAAAAAAACGACCTAGTATAGTAAGGCTTTTTTTCTTTAAAAACGACATAGTATAGTAAGGCTTTTTTTCTTTAAAAAACGACATAGTATAGTAAGGCTTTTTTTCTTTAAAAAACGACATAGTATAGTAAGGCTTTTTTTCTTTAAAAAACGACATAGTATAGTAAGGCTTTTTTTCTTTAAAAACGACATAGTATAGTAAGGCTTTTTTTCTTAAAAAAACGACATAGTATAGTAAGGCTTTTTTTCTTTAAAAACGACATAGTATAGTAAGACTTTTTTTTATTAAAAAACGACATAGTATAGTAAGGCTTTTTTTCTTTAAAAAACGACATAGTATAGTAAGGCTTTTTTTCTTTAAAAACGACATAGTATAGTAAGGCTTTTTTTCTTTAAAAAACAACATAGTATAGTAAGGCTTTTTCTCTTCAAAAACGACATAGTATAGTAAGGCTTTTTATCTTCAAAAACGACATAGTACAGTAAGGCTTTTTATCTCAAAAAAACGACATAGTATAGTAAGGCTTTTTTCTTTAAAAAACGACATAGTATAGTGAGGCTTTTTTTCTTTAAAAACGACATAGTATAGTAAGGCTTTTTTTCTTTAAAAAACGACATAGTATAGTAAGACTTTTTTTATTAAAAAATGACATAGTATAGTAAGGCTTTTTTTCTTTAAAAAACGACATAGTATAGTAAGACTTTTTAAATTAAAAAACGACATAGTATAGTAAGGCTTTTTCTCTTCAAAAACGACATAGTATAGTAAGGCTTTTTTCTTTAAAAAACGACATAGTATAGTAAGGCTTTTTTTCTTAAAAAAACGACATAGTATAGTAAGGCTTTTTTTCTTTAAAAACGACATAGTATAGTAAGGCTTTTTTTCTTAAAAAAACGACATAGTATAGTAAGGCTTTTTTTCTTTAAAAACGACATAGTATAGTAAGGCTTTTTTTCTTTAAAAAACGACATAGTATAGTAAGGCTTTTTTTCTTTAAAAAACGACATAGTATAGTAAGGCTTTTTTTCTTTAAAAACAACATAGTATAGTAAGGCTTTTTTCTTTAAAAAACGACATAGTATAGTAAGGCTTTTTTTCTTTAAAAAATGACAGTATAGTAAGGCTTTTTTTCTTTAAAAAACGACATAGTATAGTAAGGCTTTTTTTCTTTAAAAACGACATAGTATAGTAAGGCTTTTTTTCTTTAAAAAAACGACATAGTATAGTAAGGCTTTTTTCTTTAAAAAACGACATAGTATAGTAAGGCTTTTTTTCTTAAAAAAACGACATAGTATAGTAAGGCTTTTTTTCTTTAAAAAACGACATAGTATAGTAAGGCTTTTTTTCTTTAAAAACGACATAGTATAGTAAGGCTTTTTTTCTTTAAAAAACGACATAGTATAGTAAGGCTTTTTTTCTTTAAAAACGACATAGTATAGCAAGGCCTTTTTCTTTAAAAAACGACATAGTATAGTAAGGCTTTTTTTTCTTAAAAAAACGACATAGTATAGTAAGGCTTTTTTTCTTTAAAAACGACATAGTATAGTAAGGCTTTTTTTCTTTAAAAACGACATAGTATAGTAAGGCTTTTTTTTCTTTAAAAACGACCTAGTATAGTAAGGCTTTTTTTCTTTAAAAAACGACATAGTATAGTAAGGCTTTTTTTCTTTCAAAAACGACATAGTATAGTAAGGCTTTTTTTCTTTAAAAAACGACATAGTATAGTAAGGCTTTTTTTCTTTAAAAACGACATAGTATAGTAAGGCTTTTTTTCTTTAAAAACGACATAGTATAGTAAGGCTTTTTTTCTTTAAAAAACGACATAGTATAGTAAGGCTTTTTTTCTTTAAAAAACGACATAGTATAGTAAGGCTTTTTTTCTTTAAAAACGACATAGTATAGTAAGGCTTTTTTTCTCTAAAAAACGACATAGTATAGTAAGGCTTTTTTTCTTTAAAAACGACATAGTATAGTAAGGCTTTTTTTCTTTAAAAAACGACATAGTATAGTAAGACTTTTTTAATTAAAAAACGACATAGTATAGTAAGGCTTTTTCTCTTCAAAAACGACATAGTATAGTAAGGCTTTTTTCTTTAAAAAACGACATAGTATAGTAAGGCTTTTTTTTCTTAAAAAAACGACATAGTATAGTAAGGCTTTTTTTCTTTAAAAAACGACATAGTATCGTAAGGCTTTTTTTCTTTAAAAACGACATAGTATAGTAAGGCTTTTTTTCTTTAAAAAACGACATAGTATAGTAAGACTTTTTTAATTAAAAAACGACATAGTATAGTAAGGCTTTTTCTCTTCAAAAACGACATAGTATAGTAAGGCTTTTTTCTTTAAAAAACGACATAGTATAGTAAGGCTTTTTTTTCTTAAAAAAACGACATAGTATAGTAAGGCTTTTTTTCTTTAAAAAACGACATAGTATAGTAAGGCTTTTTTTCTTTAAAAACGACATAGTATAGTAAGGCTTTTTTCTTTAAAAACGACATAGTATAGTAAGGCTTTTTTTCTTTAAAAAACGACATAGTATAGTAAGGCTTTTTTTCTTTAAAAAACGACATAGTATAGTAAGGCTTTTTTTCTTTAAAAACGACATAGTATAGTAAGGCTTTTTTCTTTAAAAAACAACATAGTATAGTAAGGCTTTTTTTCTTTAAAAAACGACATAGTATAGTAAGGCTTTTTTTCTTTAAAAAACGACATAGTATAGTAAGGCTTTTTTTTTTTTTTTTAAAAACGACATAGTATAGTAAGGCTTTTTTTCTTAAAAAAACGACATAGTATAGTAAGGCTTTTTTTCTTTAAAAACGACATAGTATAGTAAGGCTTTTTTTCTCTAAAAACCACATAGTATAGTAAGGCTTTTTTTCTTTAAAAACGACATAGTATAGTAAGGCTTTTTTTCTTTAAAAACGACATAGTATAGTAAGGCTTTTTTTCTTTAAAAAACGACATAGTATAGTAAGGCTTTTTTTCTTTAAAAAACGACATAGTATAGTAAGGCTTTTTTTCTTTAAAAACGACATAGTATAGTAAGGCTTTTTTTCTTTAAAAACGAAATAGTATAGTAAGGCTTTAAATTTTAAAATTAAACTATTATAAGAGTGTGGTTTATACGCGGAGGAGGCTAATATGCGAGAAAATACACTAAATATCTATTCAATGAAGTAATTCGCTCAAACACTGCCAACACAGATGAATATTTTTGTAATATATCATAATTGTGGTAGTTAGTAAAATAAGACATTCCTGCTCAAAAGTTTTGAGACGCTTTCTTATTCAACCTAATAGTAAAAAGCCTTAATGTTTAAGTTTTTTTAAAAAATCTGTAAAAAAAAAAACAAAGAAATGTATATTCTCTCTATATCTATAATATTCATTTAAATTTTAGCATGAAATCAACACACATAATTGACCTTCGCGGACCGCCCAAAGTGATTCAGCGGTCCAGATCTGGCCCCCGGGCCACCACTTTCCCACCATCACTGTAAATAAAGCCAAACCAGATCAGTAGTGAATGAGAATAATCTTTTATTGGTGTAATTCTTGGGGAAATCTCAACTACATCCATAGAACCGGCACATAGCGGGGCCCACTGATGTCACAGGTTTGTGTGTATGTGTGTGTATGTGTGTGGGGGGGACGGGGGTCCGATGATGCAGTTCATTTAGAGTCACGCTAACGATTGATCAAGCACATCTGTGAGGAGATTATGTCCTGTTGGGGAAGGGGATTGAACAATATCACTTGAGGGAAGGTCAAAAAAGGCTGAAAGAAACGACAATGTCGTGCATAGTCCAGCAGGTGTGTCCTTTAAAAAATGGAAAAAAAAAAGACATGGAGGGGGTCCGAGGGGGTCCACATTGATGATTTCCATGAAAGCAGTAGTGTGGTTATAGTGTCTGTGGGCAATAATTGAGGAATACCAGAGTGACAAGTTCATAGTCTCTTATTTTTCCAAAGGTGCATCGAACTGGATCATCCAAAGGAATAAAAACAGTCGTTAATATAGAACAACAACAATAACAAGAGGGTAATCCTTATAATAATCATAACAATCAGCATAATAGATGCAATAAAAAAAATCAAGGAGGGGAATTTTTGTAATCCAAAAAAAAATAAAACAAAAAAAAAGCAACTTTGCGGTTCGTAGAAACGATTTTGGCTTTAAAAGTGAGAGTAAATGCTAATAGAAATTAGCATAGGCCCTTCCCATAATACATTTTAAAAGGCAATTTTGAAAGTGATTGGAGCACATGGGAAAAAAAACGAAAAGTATTTCACCTTTAGAAAGTATTTTTAAAAATATTTTCTTTTGTAAAAATAGTTAGAATAACAAAAATCTGTTTTTTCTATCCAATTTACGTTCACTTTGACTTGCCGTTTTCAAAAGATGATGAGGTTTAGCTTAGCTTTAGCGCCGCGGTATGCTAATGTAGTGTTTAAAATCCAAGTACCGCTTAGCTAACTACAAAAAAAATCATATTTTTGGGGGAAATGTAATCATAATAACTGGCAAAAAAAGGGAATGAATGGAGTAGAAAGAAAAGCAGCATCCTAAAAAGTGTTTTTTTTTTTAAGTGAAACATCAGTTTGCTTCAATTAGCTTAGCCGGTTAATTTCAGTAGGGGGGCGGATTGTCTTTTTCACCAAAAAAAATCTCTCCAAAATGCTAGATTAAACGTGTCGGGGGGGAAAGTAAGAAAAAAAATGAATAAAACATAAGTGCTTACGTTGCTTGCATAAGTAAAATCCACAAAAAAAGTAGAACTATACGACATGAAGATCATTTTTTGCTCTCTATGTTACAAATGTTATTCCACGCGCCGGAAAAAACAACAAAAAAACGTTCGTTTATGCCTGACTCCGCGATAAAAAGATAGCCTTTCTTCCCACGTTTCTATTCGCGTAGAAAATATACAAAATTATTCTCCGTATTTCTACTCTTCCCTCTAAAAGTTTTTTTTTGTTTGTTTCTGACATATTATAAAAATATACAATTCTCCAATAGCAAAACCCTTTTAAAAGTCACATCTGTTAAATTATTCTCTCCGTCGGTGGCTTTTTTTGAAGAGCTCGACAAAAAAAACAAGACACCTGAGCTTGCGGAACGCTAGCCTTCCTCACCATCCTCTTCCTCCTAATACATTCAACATCATAATCACCCCCTCCCCTCCTGTTAATCATCATTAGCATCGTCAATGATTCCAGACTTTGTCCATCTGTTATCTCAAAGAGTTTTGAGAGAAAAAAAAAAGGGAATCCAGCTTATTTTTACTTCTGGTCGTCCGTCGCTTGTTTGTCCATCATTGGTCGCCGAGGCGATTTTCGTATTTGCTCAAGATGTTGCGACAGCGGCCAAGTTCTTTACGCATCTCGGCCACTTCCTGTCGTAGGGCGGCGTTCTCGCGTTCCAGGTAAGCGGCGCGCACCGATATTTGGTTCTCCTTGAGGCGCCGTGCGTCTCGGGAACGCTTGGCTGCCTCGTTGTTTTTGTATCGCCGGCTCCAGTATTTTTCGTCCTGAAGATGGACGGCGTGATGGAGACAAAAAAAGATAGAGAAAATGTTCCGTTAGAGGTGAATACGTCGTTATTTGTGGGTTTTTATAAGATAATGAGATTTTTTTTTTTAATGATTTTGTCAAATTTGGTGTTCATAGTTATATGCGCCTTGTAGTCAGAAAATTATGGTTAAATAATATTGAAAAGGAAGGAAAATTTGATTTTTCGGTTTGGTAATGATTGCTTACCAATCTATTTAAAGTGGGTGAGTAGGCAGGGAAATATTCATTCAATGCCAGGCTTCCCAGTTCAAATGAAGTCAAATTTATAATTGTATGAACATGATTGTCAAAGAAACTGAATTTCAATATTAATTTAAAAATATGTTGAAGTGCAATAATTAAATTATAAATCACAAATAATCGTTTATCAAAATGATCGACAACTATTTTGAGAAGTGAATAATTGTTCGGTTTGACTTCAAATTGTCCAAATTCTAGGAATTAAAAAAATAATAATAATAATAATAATTCACCCCACCCAAATTAATTTTAGTTTTTAAGAATTATATTGAGCAAAATATCCATTTGAATACACAAAAAATATTTTGTGATGCGCTTTATACCCACACAAACTGATTCAGGTGAATGTGATAATGGGCATTAACGATGTAACGAGGAAAGGTGGGTCGTTTGGGATAGTTGCATTTGATTGGCTGAGATAGTAAACAAGATATGGTAAAAATGGCTACCACCATTTTTTTTAATTTATTTATCCCAATTGTTTATCAACAGAAAATGAAATTCTGCGTCTCTTTATAACAAATTTAACATGATTATTTACACTGTAATGGCCATGAAAATCAGAAAAATGGACGCTCACCTTGAGGTTATCGGGCACCAGAATCTTGCGCGCCTTCTTCACCATTGGCTGCGGCTTTAGTTCCTCTTCACTGAACGTTTGTCTTGGGTCAAAGTTTTGTTGGCCTGGTCCATTGGACAAAACCATGTCCGAGGAATCCATATCAAAGATCCCCACCGCGTCCGAACCGCCACTCGTCGGCGTCAGCAATGGCGGGCACGAGGACGACGGCGAAGAGGACGACGAAGATGGCGACTCGCACGAGTCGTTCATACTCGTCTGGCTCCCTGCCGATAAAAAAACATAGATGTCAAAAATACAGTTTTTTCTCCCACAAAATGAAATAACATCATATTTTTGGGGTTGGGAAATTGACAATGCAAAATGTCTTCCTTAGCTCGGGGGAAATATAAAAGCAACCACCAGGGGGAAACAAAGAGCCACTTTTTGTGGCGTAAAAGTTATTCCAGCTGCTTTAAGAAGAATACAACGACGACTACTACTACTACTGTTAGTACAAATCGACAATAAAAGTCTTGTCAAGTTCAGGACGGAGATTTGTGAACGTGGGAACTGTTATGTAATCCTTAGCCCCTCCCCTAGAAAGCATTGGAGTGAAGTAGGGGGCCACAGAAGGGTTCTATCTAACCCCACACATGCACCTTCAGGCCACATCAACTCCCCAAAGCACGTAAACACCAAAAAGGCTATTTGTTATGGATGTGGGCGCCAAGTAGAGCCAGCAATCGATATTTGCTAGGCAGGCTTGCTAAGCTTTTACTGTGGTATTGATAGATAGACAGCGAAGTGCTAAGCGGTATACTGGGAAGATAGCAAGCAGCAATGGAAATTACAATGAATATTCTATGGAACTGTTTGGGAAAGTGTTTAAATGATGCTAACGTTTTTAGCTTGAAGTGAAATCTATGGCTTGTGGGCCAAAGTGTGGCTTGCCTGGACATTTGAAAATTGACTTATTAGCGAGAGAATAGTGAAGAACTGCAAGTCATTAATGTCTTCTTAGAAACACAACAACAAGGTTTACTGCTGCCTATAAAGCTAGAGCTTGACTTTTTTTTTCAATTACACAGTCTTGGATGTCGTCCTATTTTTTTGCCCAAAGTCAGCTGAGATAGGCTCCGGCACCCTGTGACTTAGACTAGGGGAATTATCGAGCAGTTTTAGTTAAGGGCCAAATCATGATGTTAAAGGAATTGAGTGTGCAATATGATATATTTTGAACTTTGTATAGCAGAAATGGTAAAAATGAGAAATGTGAAAAATCTGAAAACCTAGCTTGATGGCTAAAGTAGCGTTGGAAACCCAAAATCTTGAAGGTGAAAATAGAGTAATGTTATTGTTTTAGGAAGGAGATTTGATCCATTTTCAGGTTTTCTTGTGAAGACCAGATTTTGAGAGAAAACATCTTAAAAGCAGGAGCATATGAGCAAGTTCCAAATATGTTTTACATATTTTTTAGCCCACCATTTGAGTAAACTCTATCTGGCTTTCTATCCCTTGCGGATAGCAAAAAATATCACAGTTAATTGAAAAAAACACTGAGTAGTTTCCAGCCCATTAACAAAGAAAAAAATCAAATGTAGCTGATTGCTTTTATATGAAACTCCAAAGTCAAATAGTACAAAACGATATTTCTGTGACACCTAAAACCACATTCCGTATCTTGGTATGCTTAATTGTTTTCATTAACTCTTTGTTTTTGTTTTATTTTTTGTGCCGGCAGAGAGAAGTCAGTGCAGCCACCTGCTGCTGGACGTTTTTTTGCTGGAATGTGGCGGGGGTGCTCAATCCCCGGACCTCCAAACGAGAACATCTTTCCCAACTGAAAGTCCACTTCAGATTTCTACTGGCATAAACCCACTTACCCATGATGGTAAAGGGTTAACCTTGAGCGCAGTTCAGTGAGTTTTCATCATTCTGTTTGATATTAACACAATCGTCTCTTTCATGTACAACCATATTTGGTATCGCTTCAAAATGGACGTCAGGCGCCTTTGTATGAGGCGGCATGTGATTTATTTTTTTTCCCCCAACCAGTCTCACAGCTCGAATTTGGTGATACTGAACGCAATATTAATACAAATAACTAGTATTCTCTTGGCCCAAAAATATGTATATATGTATACCTTTGTGTATATGTATATCTATGTATATATGTATACCTATGTGTATATGTATATCTATGTGTATATGTATATATGTATATCTGTGTGTATATATATATATATATGTATATATATATATATATATATATATATATATCTATGTGTATATGTATATATATATATATATATATATATATATATATATATATATATATATATATATATATATATATATATATATATGTATATATATATATATATATATATATCTATATATATATATAGATAATATATAGAGATAGATATATATATTGTGAATTATTCACTTGGTGCCCCAGTACAGAGATATTTGCTAGCATTATTCATTAGCGATCAAATGTCCAGTGTTTGAGGCAGCAGGCGAGTAAGTCCACGCCCCCTACCCGCCCGTTGGCTCCTCCCCAATGTGTACCGACCCGCCTCTAGTTCTCTCACTCCAGCGGACTCAGGCAGCCCGGGCACGTGTAGCGACGCGTGCACATGGCCGTGGCGTGTGAAGTGAGGGGAGATTTAAAGACACGCAATCGTAAACACTCCACGCGGCGTTCTCTCTCCCTCTCTGGCACTTTCTGTCTCCCTTTTCCAGAAACGCTTTTGACCTCCCCTCCCTCCCTCCCGTGCCGGCGATTATTAATAATTGGCCGGGGTCGAACGCTGACCGTGTCCTCGCGCCAAAGAACATTGATCACATGCAAAAGAGCCAAGCTGACTCGTTAAAAAAAAATTCAATCTCGTGGTGAGTTTCCCCCCTCTCTCTCTCTTTTGGCCGGCCGAGGACGCGTATCTCGTCTCTCCACTGAGCTGAAGAGACCAGATTTGAACCCTGAGGGGTCATTTCAATCCCCAAGTCTATTTCTATGCTCTCGTAAAGCCCCATGACAGTATCTCAGCCTTGCGCTTTTGATTCCACGGGACAGAAAAGTGCTTTGTCACCGCGGAGTCTTCGTTTGAAATTTCCCTACTAGCCTTTGGGAACATTACACGCATGGCTTAGCCTCTACCGCATTTCAAGTGAACTGCGTATAGCATCCTCAATTTAAGAAGACAATTTGTCAGCAATGGGGGGCCCTGGTTTGGGAACATTTTCGGTCAACTCACCGTGAAGACAGTCGTTCCCTCCGGTTAAGCTCGGCGGTTGCGCCACTTCCAAACCCAGCAGCGATGGCGGTGAGGATGAAGACGAGGGTGACGAGATGGAGGAACCTGGTGGGGATGGGGGTGGTAGGCACTGGGAGCTCTGGTTGGGCACGGCAGATGGGGAGCTCTGGGAAGGAATCTGAGCCGAACTGGAACTGTTGTTGCTGTGCATGCTTCCCATTCCATTTTCGGTCAGAAACTCCTCCAAGTCCATGTACTGTAGCTGGAAGAGCCCCCCGTCCGCCGGGAGGGTGCGATCCCACAAAAGAGGGCCCAAGAATTGGTTAAAATTGCCCGTTCCATTTCCGCCGGTGCTTGCGCCGTTGCATCCATTGGTGGCGCCGTTGCCGCCGCCCATTCCAGATGGGTTCCTCATCGAGCACACACCCAAAGAGTCTTCATCCAGGTCCATGGATCGGTCTTTATCTGATGATGAATAGATGAACAAATAATGAATAATAGAATATGATTCTTTAGAAAACAAGTCAAATGCTTTGAGAGAAGGAAGGCCTTTGAACTTTTAAGTGACATTTGGACCTTTAGGGTGTGTTAGGACTTTTTTATAGTTAGGAAACACCCTGGTAAAGATGCTGTTTTGTCACCAAGCCAAAAATAAACACTACAAAAAGGGAAATATTACAATTGGATGCTGTCTAACTAAAAAATAATAATAATAATTTCTACTTTGATATTCAAGTTATGCTAGAGAAATGTTGAAGAATGGCCATATCTTTTAAACAGGTTTTTTTTGTAAAATATGCTTTGTCATCTGTGGACCTACTTTTATTCATTTTATTTTTTTCATTTTTTTTTAGTTTCTTTGTTTTTCTTCAAAGCCCTACCATTACTTTTCCATTCAGAGTCATGAAATTAGCAGACGTCATCATTTCCCACACCCAATTAACATTTTTAGTTATAAATATTGAACACTAAAATGTTCAAATTGTCAATGTACTTAACTTCAGACCCTAATTTGTAATTTTATTTAATTATTCACTGTCAATTTTCCCAGGCCCCATAAGTAGTTGACTTCAATGTCATAAAAGAGTTGTCAGATCAAAGTTTGACATTTTAAGACATAACATAACCTAGCATTTGTCATCCTTGGATATGCTGGATTAAATTGTACAAAAAAACTGCCAAATTATGACTACAACTACAGAAATAAACACTAAAGCCCACCAAGCCATAATGTAGTGTTGTCCAATTTGGTACTTTTTTGGTTCTTTTATCCAAAAATTGTAAAGCCAATCACTTTAGGACCAAAAAACTTGGCCTATGAAGTCTATTTATCTGTTTATTGGATTAAAATAGAGGCCTAAGTCACTTTTCCACTAAAAAAATTGAGTTTTGGTTTAATTTTTCAAAGCTCTAAAGGTGTTTATACCTAAAGAACCAAAAGTTTGGTCCATGGTTCTATTAAACCACATAGAATGTGAATAGAACATGGTTTAATCCAAATCTGTTCCTAACAACAGGTCAAAAGTCACATTCAATCTGGCAACAAACCAAGTCTTAGTGTTTTTCGTATTGTAGTATAACAGCCAAAAATGGGTGTAAAAGTGTCATCTTCTGCTTCCCACCTATCAACATTTCCACTGGCTTCTAAAACAACTCCTTCCGTGCCCCCTGCCGCCCACCTCGCTTGCACAAGCTCCCTCCTCACAGATGGACCAGATGGCAATAGAATTGCAGTATTAAAACCATAGCCAGTACCCTTTTAGTTACCGTTACATACAGAGTACATAAGCCCCCCTGAGCTAATCTGACCATGGCGGGAAACCAGAACACATGTGACCCTGGACATTAAACACACATGGTAATCTGAGTACTAATTGCCAAGTGGTTAGTTAGAATCCCAGATCATGCTTAACATGTGTTGTGGTGATGGTGGTTCTAGTATATTTTGTACTTGGAAGAGCAGTAGCAGGTGGAACAGAACTGTGATTGAAGTGTCACGTGGTGCACGACGTAAACAACAGCCCACCTTTGAGATCACAATTGCTTCTCAAGCGTTGGTCCCCCTTCATGGGGTGCTGGAGCAAGGATTTCAGCCCCGCCATGGAGTTGAGGTGGCCCCCTGTCAGGGAACCAGCAGGCTGGGTGCAACTCCCGAACTGGGGGCTCGCTCCTGCCGGGAGGTCTGGAGTGGGGAGCTGGGTGAGCTGCCTTGACATCCTGGGATAGTTGGATGAGGGGTGGTGGGTGGTGGGCACACAAAAAAAACACCTGTGGGGTGGAAATGGGGGTGGGGGTGTCTTGTACTTGAAGGGGGGAGAGGTGAACTGACCACTCAAGCTACCAATAGGCGTTGGGATGACTGTGCATGAAGCGGGGGCGAGAGAGGGGGGCAGAGGAAGAAGGGGGGTTGTTTATAGCATTGCCAGTTGTACAGATTTATAATAGCAAGTATAGTATTAACAGGACATGCAGGTGGTATTTACCTTTTTCACGCAGTAAGATGATAGCAAGTCCCTTTTTATTTCGTTGCAAGACTCTTTGCCTCGAAGTATTCCATTGCACTCCTCTGGGGGGGTCCAAATATTGTCAAGTGAGTGGAAAAGATCACCAAAAAAATTTGGTGCTCAGGGAGGGGGGGTAACCCAAAAGTGAGTCGTTGCAACCCCAAAAAATGCACAAAAAAAAAGGTATCCGCTGTTGTTGTTGTTGTTTTTCGAGGAAATGATCAAAGGTGTTGGTAGTTTAAAAAAAGTCCTCAAAAAGATTTGGTCAATATATATATAAAATGGACAAGGGTGGTTGATGTTGTCGTTGAAATGACAAGTTGATGTTTCTCTTCTCAGTGCTCGCGCTCACTTGTCCGTCGCGTGGAAGTGGGAGGAGGGACCGAGTGGTGGTGGGAGTAGATGGAGGGGGGGTCGTTTCCTCCTTCTCTGTCCGTACTCCTTCTCATTTGCATCCGACGGCTAGAGTCACGGGCACGGTTGTGTGTGAAAGCCGTCGTCGTTCTCCTCCTCTTTGGAGCTCAGATGGAACGGACACGGGCGGCTCACGTGACGTCAAACGTCGCGGAATAAACTCGGAGTGGGTTGGACAAAACTCTTGACTGATCCCCCCCCCCTCCACCCTGAGCTTGTGCTATTATTTATGAGCGACGCCCACTCTCGTGCTGCACCTCGAGGAGACGTCTGCTGTCACTTGTTCTTGTTTGTTTACTCCCCGGCAGTAACACCGGGGTCGTTTATCTCCAAGGCTAACGCCATAAGCTAACGCCACAAGCTAATGTATACAAACAACCTTGTTTGTAGGGACTTAAAAACACCCAGTGCTCTCGCCACTCACCTTCATATTTAATCCAAACGGGAATGTTATAAAGTGTCTTTTCGTTTTTGCTACATGCTAGTAATCCAAAGAAAACGTGAGTGTGCAGTTTTTTTAAAAAAACGTTGCTTCCCGATGTACTGTACAAAAGCGCTATGGCTCACGTGTACCGGACACGCGGAGACGAGTCTATCCGCTGGCGGCTATCGCTGTGATTGGCCAAGAGCTCGGTGTGTTCTTGTGCTGCTATTGGCTAGAAGTAGGTCGGTCGGTCCCGCCCACCCGGATTCCCTCCGTGCATGCTATTGCCGCGTGAGAGCGAGTTGGAAGGAGGACAAAAAAAGGCACGAGGGCGGCCCAACTTGCTCCGTCGTACCCGTCGAGCACATGTAAAACAGCGCGCCACAGGAATCCGACTCTGCACGGCCCACAGACGGATGTTGACAGGGCCGAGACACCGTTGACGGGTGAATCATTTGCGAGCGTGAGCACACACGTGACTGATCGAAATGAACCATGATGGGAAGAGCAGAGGCACCGTCACAATGTTTAGGCGTCATTTGTTTTGTCGTTTCTGTCATATCAGGAGTTTCCTATCCATTCCAAAGTCGTTATTTTGACCTTAAGTCTAGACTTTGGAGACCCTTAGCCTAGGGAGAATTTCATTTGGAGAGCTACCAACCATGTAGTGTCATTTTGACTTCACAAGTAGTATCAAAAGTTACATTTGTTTACAAGATGATAGCAATAAGTGTCCAAATCTTTCCAAATGGGAGAGCAGGCAGCGATTGAACAATGTTCATTCGATGACAACCATTCCAGTTTGAATGGGATTGGATGTCTACAGGTAAAACATTAAAATGCAGGATGTTATGATGTTATCACCATTGAAAGTCCATTTGAAATGTTACAGGAATTACTTTCATTTACTAGTTTAACACAGTCCAACTATTGCAGGATTTTGAAATACAATTAAAAATGACATTCTCTGATCTAAACCCCATAGAAACCTCAAGAGGACAAGAAATGGAGGAATCAACTTTCAACTGCAATTGCAATTTATCACATCGGGGGTCCAAGTTTGCTCAACTACTACATCGACAAGGTAAGAAAAATAATAGTACTTAAATTAATATGGATATTTGTGTATATATATTTTTTAAAAGCGCGATTATTTGTTAAAACAAGTAATATCAGGCTTCAATCATTCCATTCAAAATATCTTCCCACAAAACCTCAATTCTTAATATTTACTTCAATTTACCAAAATAATTTTATACTACTAAAATGTCTAAAAAAAAACAAGTTGATACACAGGTTATTCAACTTCCGCCAAATACAGTAACATTTGATTGTTCTGCCTGTCACTGTACATCAATGGCATGAATAGCTAAGTAATCTTTAAACCAATTCAAGGAAATCAGATCATCTCAAACAGCGTTAACAATCTTACTGCACATTGCTTGGTAATCACTGGTTTAAACTTTGGATTCGTAATACTCTAGTAGCAAAATACTACATTTTTAGTACTGTACAAATGAGTGGAATCCACCAGGATTACTATTCTTATTCTCATGTTGACCTTTTGTTAGATATAGGTCAACTAGTTTTACTTCCTAAGAGTTACTGAAGCATATTATGAACGTTTTTTATCTCTCTGTGAAACATTTTAAGTGGAAAATAGCAAAGAAAAACTAACAGCCATAAAGTATTATCCTCCCTTGTCACAGTGTAAATCCATGTGACTTGATTTGGTTGGCAAAAGCACGCTGGACCTTGGGAACAAGAGTCCTGTGTTATTTACTGACACCTAGTGGAGGGAGGTAAAATAGCAGTGAGTGGATTAAGGCCAAATTATGTTTTGAAAACCATCGGAATCCTCCATTGAGAGTAACAATTTACTGGAAAACGTGATATTTAACCAAAATCATTGTTCCTCGTGTAATATAATAGAAATATTAAAATAGGTGATGTTTATTTATAATATTTTTTAACAGGAAATGTCTTGACATTTTTTTTATTGTGTAGTGGTAGGCTTTAAATAAGAAGGGAAAAACCGGTTATAACACTCAAGTTTATTCGTTTCAAATATAATCAACTACTGGCTTTTCAGTAAATAAAGTGATAGAAATCTACTAAAACTATACTTTTTTTCTTTAGAAGAAAAACAAAATTAGATGTGAAACAGGCATGGACATGTCATATGGGAAGAAAATGAACATATTTCTTTTGAAGAAAAACAAAAAAAAAATGCGAGACAGTAAAATTATGATTGCAACTCGGCACACTAAAAAGTTGAGGTTCAGTCTAAGATTTTTGTGTGAGGACATTTACATACATAAATACATGGAATAGGTCATTTTGCTTGGAGAATAGGTCCTTGTATTGAACACAATGTAAAAGAATAAACTGCTAAAAAAGAGCATACAAATAACATAGGACAAACATGGTTAATTTGAATAATTTGCGTTCTATTCCTTGGTACAAAAAAAAAGCTAAAAACATTTTTTTTAAATAGGTGAAGGGAACATAAAGGCAAGGCTTTTTTTGTATGTTACTTCATTTTGGCAGGAGACCCTTTTCATTGAATTATCACTGACATTTGATCTATACGTGATTATAATCCCACGATCTTATACGAAGGATCCCGAAAATTAAATGTACACTACTCGAATAAGCCATCACATATCAATCAATCACCTCAGCAAAAAACTTGACCAAAGAACAAACATGCACTGACAATCTATTAACAAAATGTCTTCATCCGCAAAAAAGTCCCTACTCCTAATAAAAGCACTTTTACATATTTAGAAAAAAAGGTAGAGAAATAAAATCCTCAAAAGATGCTACATTACCTGGACAAAGTACACAGTAGAGACAGTTTTATCATACAGCAAAAAGGTATGTAGCGTGGATGCTAGTTAGAATATGAGGAAGAGATAGAAATATATGCAGGTAATGTAATCTAAACTTGCCTAAGTAACTGCACAGTGTCTGCCAAGCATAGTGTCAATGCACTTAAGGGGTTAGTTAGTGATTCCTATGAAAACAGTCACATATTTTTTAAGAAAAAACATTCCAAAAGAATCTGGAAGCATTTCATAAGATGCTTTACAGTAGTTGTTAACGCACTCAGTCCTAAAGTCAGCAGTTCTAAAATCAGCTATTCCGTTTTTTATGGGTTTTTTGTTGTTGTTGTCCCTTTTTTAAATGTTCAGTATCTATAAGATCCCAGTAGATGATATGTCATATCACCTTGACCATCTCTGGTTTGTCTCTCTGCAGGTTTTTTTGACGGCGACGTGGGTTTGTCGACGTCGTGGCCTTGCTCACGGCGGCAGGTATTTTTGTGCCTTTGGAGAAGTGTGCTATTCCAGAAGCGAGCAGAGCAACGTTGGCATGAAAAAGTCCCTCTAGCACGATGAGAAGCCCGATGGACAAAAGCTGCCATGGAACTCTGGGATTGCTTCCCACATACGCAGCAACGAAGTCGTTCCCGAGTGGCTATGGCTCTTTGTGGGTGTCTAATTGCCATGTGGACCAGCAATCCCGCTTTGCGAGAAAACACCGAATGAGGGCACAAAGGACAGCCGAAAGGCTTGACGGGAACTTTTAAAGACGACGGGATCTGAACCTTCACTCCCCCTGGGTTGACAAGTTTATACCCACCGGCGCCAGATCCTTCGCCTCGCCTAATCGTCAAGCGAAGACCGCCATGTTTTTTGCCTGGCTGCCCTCTGACCGTACGATTTATCTTTCTCTTCTTTCGCCTCCCTTCGAATCGGACTAAGTGTTGGTGGGATTGGTATTTATTTGCTCGCCAATCTCTCCTATCCGACTTTTTTTTTTTCTTCTTGTGTCGTCTGATTTCATCGTGCGGTAACTGGGTGTTGCAGTCGAGTTGCGCTTGGATCTGGGTGCCTGGCTGTTGTTGTTGATGATGAGGAGGAGGATGATGGTGGGGGTGATGATGATGATGATGTAGATGGTGATGTTCGGTGGAGGGCATTTCAGTGAGTGGCTGGAACGGGGCTGTGGTGTGTAGGGTACGGCTGCGGGATCCGGCGGGGTATATGTGTTCTCCCTTTACCCCGGCAGGGGAGTGTGGGTGGTGGGGTGGCATGATGGTCGAATTAGGCGGTAGGGGCTGTGAGTAGGATAGGGCGCTGGAAGCTGAGGATTGGGCTGTGCCTGCATCGTAAAAGAGGGGAGAGTAACCGGCTTGGGGTTGCGTTTGTTGGGCCTGTTGATGGCCGTGGGGAACAACGTTTAGACTTGGTGCCCCGTGGTTGTCGCCAGGTGGGGCCATTTGTAGTAGCGCGTTGGTAGCAGCTTCGCTCTCGGACGTCGATTGGTTGACGTCATTCCCTCCCCTGTTGTCCCCAGTACCGGCGCCATTGCCTTCCTGGGGGTTGGCTGTTTCGCCGCGGGTAATCCCGTGTTGGGACTGCCTATGTCGGGTGAGGCTGTTGGAATATGCAAAGGCTTTGCCGCACACCTCGCAGCAGAAATGCTTTTCTCCGCCACCTTCGTGAACCGTCTGGTGGTGAGCAGTCAGATGGAAGTGGTGGCGGAATGACTTCCAACATATTGCGCAGGTGTAAAGACGAGGCGGGGGTTGGGAATGCGGTTGAGTGTCTTGAGGCTTGACATCTTGAGGGTAGGAGTAGTAGGAGGAGGTGCTCGGTACTTGGTTCTGGCTCCCGTCTTGGTTCACGCTGCATTGAGGGTTTGGATTAAAGCTATTTAGGTTCTCGGGAGCTGGCGTGGTTGGGACTTCTTCCATCTCCCCCTTCTGGTGGAGTTTGCCATGTCTCCTGAGACTTTGCGAGTAGCCAAACTCTTTCCCGCAGATGCTGCATTTGTAATTCTTTGCCCCAGAGTGAACGGTTTGATGCTTGCTAAGGTGGAACGCCTCTCTAAAATACTTGCCGCAAACAGTGCAGTGATGAGGTTTCTCTCCAGTGTGTATACGGTCATGTCGGCGTAGGGTTTCGCGACGTGCGAAACCCTTGCCGCAGACGCTGCAGAGGTGAGTGCGAGGTAGCCCACTGGTTCCCATTCTGGGAGTGTACTGCCTACGTTTTGGGGGGTGCCCCTCGGCTGTTGGGTCTTTCTTAGCTCTGGGTTTGCGGGGACGTTTGGGTTTTGCCGCTGGGTTTGGCGGGTTCCCGCTTAGCGCCTCTTGGTTCCCACCACCGCGGAAACTCTTGTCCATGCCGGATGTTGACGGCGAACCTAGCGGGCCAAGACCGAGACCTCCGAGTAAACCTCCTATGATGTCACCCCTGTCGTCTCTATTCCCGGTCGCCGCCGTGATGGCGGAGATGGCGTTATTGACGGAGCTAGTGACATCGTCCTCCGAGTCGTCCAGTAGAGAGGAGAGGGGTAGGTGAGGCTGTTGTTGCTGTGGATGGTGGTGCTGGTTGTGGCCCTGAGAATGCGGGTGCAGTGTCGGGGCCAGGGGTGCCTTTCTCAGAGCTGGGCCGGCCATCCCGCTTCCACAGGGGGAGGCTCCAGAGTAGCACGGAGATGGATTACCTTGAGATCGGTGGTCTTCATGGTAGCCTGTGTAACGATTCCGAGAGTAGTCAGTGGGGTATTTAGAATCTGTTCTGCCCCTGTCATTTGAATTCCCTCCCCTTGCCGCCTGAAAGAGATCACATCCTAAACCTGATTTATGATCTCCTTCCCCAACAATGATAACTATGCCCTCCTTTTCCTCACTTTTCCCATAAATGACCCCCCTATTGCTCGGATAAGTTCCCCCTCCTCCATTGCCTCCTCCTATCCTGTCCTCACCGTCACTTCCAGACTTGCTGCCTCGTTGTTTTGGTCCCCTACCTGGTTTGCCGCAGGTGCCCGAGGCGGCGTGGTTGAGTAGAGAGGTACTTTCGCGGAAGGCACGACCACAGGCGGGGCATCGGAATGGTTTTTCCTCATGTATCTTCTCGTGCCTGGTCAGCGATTCCCTACGATTAAAAGCCCGAGAGCAGGTGGAGCAGCCATATGGGCGGGCCGAAGAGTGTAGGACCCCATGTTGTAGGAGGTGCCCCTTTTTCTTAAAGCCTTTACCGCAATCGGGGCAATGAAATATTTTGTCTGGACTAGGACAACAATTGGGCAAAGGTCGGGGAGTTTCTTGGGTCGAATGAGGGACGCTCGGGTCTGACTGACATTTAATGTGAACGGGATTTGGGCCAGTAGTGGTAGATTTGCTCGTGCCAGCTGCCGTTGGCTCGTGCATACGCATATGCCTTCGAAGGCTGGAAAGGTGAGGGAAGCTTTTACCGCACTCTCCACAGCTATAAATTGATTCGCCTTCGGAGCCCGTGTTGTTAACTTGTATTGAGTTTATGTTAGTAGATTTCGAGAGGTGAGATTCGTTAGTAACCAGCACCGAGGCAGCAGAAGACGAGGGAACGGAGGAGGAGGAAGAAGAGACTACGGATGAGGATGAAGATGAAGAAACAAGCATGGATGACGGGTCCCCCCCGCCCATATTTGGTAAGCCAACCCCACTTCCGATTAAAGCCGGGGGTTGATTGTGACTAAGTGCTCCATTGTTAGTACTACTGCTAGAATTAGTGTGACCGTTATTAGTGTTTTCAGACTTTCTCTGGGGTAAGTAACCAGCCATGGCCTTCTTCCTCCTACTACTACTAGTTCCGCTACTACTACTATTAGTACTACTACTAGCACCGCCCCCGCCGCCAGCGCCACCTGTACTTTCCGCTTTCCCGTCCTCTTTAGACAAAGACAAGTGAAGTGGCAACGGAAGCGGCAAACCCGTCTCCTGCTGCATAAGCGAAGCGATTTGATTGGACGAGAGGACGGGGATGCCTTGAAAGTCAAAGCCGCCTAGCGACGGAGCCTGCGAACCCGGGTGAAGCGGGTGGTGAGGATGGGAATGGGAATGAGGGTGAGATAGGGGGTGAGGCGGAAGCTGTTGCTGCTGGCTAGGCTGCTGAGACTGAGAAGCCGAATGGCCGTGCGAGTGAGAAGGATGTAGCGCGGGAGGCGGAGCCAAGCTAGCGCTAGACTCCCCGGTGGACTGACTTAAACCAATCCCCAAGTGGTTATGGCTACCCTGTTGTACCAGAAATTGCTCTAAACTAGCATTAGCAGGCACGCCGGAAAGGAAATACTGATTAGCGGCTAGCATGCAACTAAACTGTTGGTGGAGGCTCCGTGCATCAGACTGGGCTCCGACCAACTGGTGTCCCAATGAACTGACTGCACTGCTGCTACTAGGAGGGTTGTTGGAGTTGGCCACAGAGGTAGAAGGGGAAGGGGAGGACGAGGATGGGCCAGATGATGCCTGGGGGACCGAGAGGCCGGGATGCAGAGGAGGTGGGGGTGGAGGTGCGGATGTTACTAATCCTCCTAATCCCCCAGCACTCACGCTACTGCTACTTCCTCCGGCAAAGTGCTCAAAGCGACCTACACCTGGGTGTAAGGGTTCCTGCGCTAGTGCTGCCTCAGACGGGTGGAAAGAGCGCAGGAACTGTGGGTAGCCGGAAGAATGACTCGAGCCTCCGCCACTGCTGCTGCTGCTCATCTTGCTTGATTTTGAACGAGAGCTCTGAGACGACGAGGAAGGCTGCTGTTGTAACGGTGGGGGAGGAGGGGCACTCATCTTGGCAAAAATGGAGGCAGAATCAGAAAAGGCGTTACCTCTTGACCCCTGTAGGGGGCCCAAGCCCAGTCCAGACAGAAGAGCTCCAGACGACTCAGCTTGCTGCTGCTGCTGTTGTTGTTGTTGTTGTTGTTGTTGGTGCTGCTGCAGTTGGTGCTGATGGAGTTGCACTTGCTGCTGATGTTGTAGTTGCCGGTCTAAACCCAGGCCTTTAAATTGGTGGGCCTGATGCCCACTTAGCATTTCTATAATGTCCAAATTGTACTTTCCAAATTGGAACATTTCCCACTCACATGCACATGTGGGTGCAAGGCCCGAATCTCCAGTGCTAAGGAGCAGCCACCGGGTGTCCCCAGAAAAGGGAAAGTGGTGCAAAAAAATTTAAAAAATGAAAAAATAAACCCCGTCTTTGGGTTTGAGTGTCACTTTTAAAAAGGTTCTTATTTGGACTGTACAAAAATCTGATGTGGTTACGTATTCTCGATTGCTAATAATTTACTTCCATAAGCGATGGGGAGGTGTAAAGCTTAAAAACAAAGTGTCTTCAGTTTAAATTTTAAAAAAAATGGTTATAATAACTTATTGCAAAGCAGTTGAACGGGCTCCTTCTTGTTTCCTTTGAGAGTTACAGATTCCTCATCTGTGCTCAGCCAAGAAGAAGACCCTAACGCTGAAAAAAACACAAAGTTAAAGAAAAATACATGTCATAGAAAGAAGGCATTTCCTCCTCAGGGATTGACATTTTGAGCATATCAATTTGGGAAAGATGTTTATACTCCATGTTAAGGTACCAAGTGTAATAGAGGGTCACATTTAGGTATTTACTTAGGTTTTTTTGATGAATTAGAGAGTAAATATTTCTAAGTAAAAAAATTCTACTTTAGTTTTTCCAATTCAAACCACCCAAAACATCATATGAGGCATATATTTAACTTTTTAATTCTTTCACCACCTCATTAAATTAGTAATACTAAAAATTTGAGATCTTAAAACTTACCCTGGAGGTGGTTCTGCTGGATTGAGGCACACTGATGATGAATGAATGAACTGTTTTACTTTCATTAGTGAAAAAATACCATGAACATGCAATTTCTGTATGGCTAGTCTACAATGTATTGAGATGAAATGTAATGTGATTTAAAATGAGGCCTTTACAACCATAATAAAACATTATTTTGGATTGACAGCGTCTATGGTTTTTATTCTGCACCAACACTAAAGCATGAAATTCATTTAATTAATTTTAACATATTAATTTTAATATCAGAACGAATAAATACCATGGCACAATAAAATGCTGCAAGATAAGGGACAGTATCTTAAAACTTTACACAACTTACAAATTACTGTTTTTTTCATGGAAAAAATTAAATTAAGAGTAATTTTCTTACAATTAATTTCATCAATTTATTTTGTAACTAATACAACACAAATAAGCAGTTAATTTTTTTAAGTGCCAAGTTTTTTTTAATGACTTAAGTGTTTACGCAAAGGTGCACACCAAAAAATGGTCTCAAAATTTAAAAAAATCAGATTTAAAATCATTAATCGGGTCTGCTAACCCACAGCTACCGATAGTTAGTTTTACTATGTTACCTGCATCATCCCTTAACAGTTTTAGATACAAGTATTTTAACTGATGAGCAGTGTTGTGTTTGCACCACCCTTTTTGGAATTTATACATATTACAGTTATATATGTTTAGCTTTCTCTTAAATTAAAAATGTAATCCTCATCGATCGAATAATGATTGCTTTGTTTTTATCTTGGTTTCTTTTAAAACTGGAGTTTATACAATTTTCCTACAGTGTACATCTTAGTATCAGTCATCTGTCAAATTCTTACTGCAATAATAAAGTGCAAACAGCAATTTAGTGGAGATGACCAAACTTTCATTGCTTTTACATTTTTATTGCGGCACGGTGATAACAAATTATTACTCCATTGTGAAAATACAATGAGAGCATCATTATTTCATCTAAGGTTTATCGTTATTTGACTTAACTTAAGTGTTGCACGGTTTTATCAAATATAGTTGTCAGGCATTAAAAAGTATATCTTAGAACAAATAGAAATGTTTTTTTACGTAATTATTAAACTGTGGTGAGTGTATGAGGTGGGGGTCTTGTCTACACTCCAATTGCTTACTTAGTAGGTCATTGATTTAAAAATATACATAATCTTTTTATAATTAATATTTTGCTCACCTCTTTAGTTCTTACCATTTCCTCCAATGGATCCAGATGAGCTTTTTCGGAACACGATCCCCCAATTGAAGGATGGAGTTATTTTTTCGCATTTAGGGCCGATTCTCATTTTCGTGAAAAGCATAAATCCTGCAACAAAAAGCGACGAGAATTTAGTATCAGCCTCACTGCACAGTGTAAACACTGGAGGCGTGTTAAAGCATGCTAAACAACGTAAGAAGTCACAGAAGGCGCCTGCAATTGGCAATGGAGAAAAAGTAGGAGGAACAGCCAACATTTCTAAAGTGCATAATTCACCCAGGCATTCTCATTTCAATTGACCCGTTGTGGTTTGGGGGAGAAGCTGCTTCCAAACCAACATTAGCCACCACCTATCTAAACGTCGACAAAAGCAATTACTAGCTGCACTTTAGCATGATAACATTAGCTTTGGGTCAACCGGAGTTAAGAATTTCCACATAAAAATGTGCTTACCTGGTCGTCGAAAGCGTAAAAGATGGATGCGGCCTGTCACGCCTTCTTCGAGCCGAGCTAGCTATTAGCTCCAAGCTAACAGCTAGAAGCTAGCGCTGACTTCCGTTACTGCGTGTTATTTTCCAGTGTTTAGACGGAGCCATTTTCACCAACACCGAGCCAAAAGGCTAAAGCGAGTCCGGCCACTCTCTTGTCTGTCTCCCTCCGCGCTGCAAACAATCGCCGACAGATAACGCCACCGTCGTCCTTCCGCATGCCACTCGAACATCGAAGCAAGTCTGGAAGGAGAGTTTAGCAACCCGAACCGGAGGAAAATATTCGGAATGGTGGTGGGCGCTAATTATTTTGGGGTTAAAAAAAAAAGTGAGTGACGTGTGCTCCCCAAACATCGGTCCTTTCCGGCCCTCCTAATGTTTCCGGGTGGACTAGGGGGCTGCTCACTTTTACGAAAGACGCACTGCTTTTTTCACTTTCAACTATAATCCCCCATTTCCTCACACATAACTTCCTCACTTCAGTAAAAAAATATACATGACGTCAATTTCTCAAATTCCAATTTAATACTATTATAAATAATATATAATATATTCAAATTAGTTTTACTGTAAGCATTCATTCATATTGCATACCGTTAACCGTCGCATGGGGGGTGCTAGAGCCGAGTCCAGTCAATTATGGGCATGGAAGCAGGGAACACCTTAAAATGGGGAGTAGCCAATTAGAGCAAAGGGAGATAAATGACAACCAATCAAATTTACGGGGAATTTAGAGTGTTAACCAGGGTACAGTGAATGATTTTTAAATGCAAGAAAATGCAAAATCATCATTGGAATGTTCCGGAATCCATTTGGGGTTCGACCCTCAATCTCAGATGTGCTGACATTACAATTATAGTGCATAAATTATTTTGAGGTTCTCACATAAATCTCTGATGTAATTATTCTCTGTGCCATTTTTTTTGTGAGAAATTAAATCTAGTCTGTTTCAGTAAATGCTATTCATCTTTAGCAAAACACATTTTACATGTTTGTTGTTCCATTTTACATGAAATAATTATTGTATCATCTCTGTCTGTTATTATTCAGTCATAATTACCCAGATGTGAATCATACTACATCTATGTATCCATAAATATTTCAGAAGTATCCATCACATCTGATTTGGAAGAATAATCAACCAGCAAATCTTTCCATTAAATAAAACTCTAATTGTACACTTATGAATACCTCATCCTAACTTTAATAGCTACCATTTTTCTGCCATATTTTAGGTCTAATATCCCTAATATAATTATGCAATACTTTATATCTTGCCCCCCAAAATTAACTCATCTCTTACAACTGACAATGATAGATATCCAATTCACTTAAACTGTCTATGCATACTCACCCTTCAAGTCACTATCTATTAAAATCGGGGTATTTAATGACTAATAAAAGTGCAAATCTTACACAATACGACTTTACAAGTAACCTTATCCCTGTATAATTGTATTATACAAGCCCCCCTGCAAAAATACATCTCAATAGCATCCTTTTTGAACCCCTTGGGGTGAACTACGCACAGCAAAAACCCGTTTTTTGTCGACGGGAAAGCAATCTGCCGCATTCCTTCATTGCATTTCGATGCAATAAACGCAATCGCAAGAGGCTTTTTATTTATTTTTTTGAATAGCAGTTCCATTTCCTCGTCAGGAGTGCAAAGCGCAATATAACTTTGTGTGCCTGAGACAGTTATTTGGAGGCTATTTGTACTTTTTCATTTCATATATCAAAAGTAGAACTATCTATACTCCCACAGGTACGGCTAACCTTGCTGCTACTGCATTATACAACATATTTTTTCCATTTTTTTTCATCTATGTGCATGTTGCCTTGCAGTTTTCTCACTGTACATTCTTTTTTTATTACAGACACTTAGATTTAAGCTGTTTTAAAAATAAAAAAACTGATGAAAACATGACTAAAAACAATGTTTCCCATCAACTTTATTATACAAATTGTAAGTCATTGTCGTATCCAAGGGGATTGATGCACTAAAACAATAACTATTTTTTTTAAAAATGGCTTTTTGAACCTTAAAATCGTGAAAATTAATTGTAATTTTAAGCTACAGGACGCCATCTTTGTAGTCCTTACAATTGTCACTTACCTTTATGTATTTTTTGTCATTTCTAGTGGCCATTTAGCTTTTTTTTCGCTCAAAGTGAATTACTAATAGTTCAAAACACACGGCACTTCATTTTCTCTTTTTAAAAAAAAGTCCCTTACATTCCCGTGTATTGTTATTTAGCTCTCAGCGGTGAAAAAAGATATACATTAATGTATCATAGTAGCCTGACAAAAAGGCCATGACAAGAAGCAAAGACTGCAAACGTTATGAGTTTGGCACTGTACACTTCATTAAATATACTAACACAGAATTTGCTTTGTAATTCTCAAATGAATGAAGATATCACTCAAAAAATTGTTTTCTGATTGTACTAGCTATACAAAATACGATACTTGCACAAATTAGATTAACCATTTAGAAAAATATGAGTGCGTGGATTTCAATGGATATGGCTTATGAGAGTTTTACAGACTTTGCTACACACCTTTTTGTGGCTCTATTCAAAAAATTGCCAAAACTAAACTTAACCCACTCTCTCAACAATAGACCCTTTTTACATGTGACATCAGAACACGTACACTTTGGCCGGCGTCCATTTGTTTTCACAAAAAAACGACACCGAAGTGACGCTAGGACGCAGCGCAATTGGTACGACGACATCAATGTGACAAGGGTCTATTTCCCTGAAAAGAAGTCACTGATTTAACCACCAGACTCTCTTAGACATAAACATGCCATAAACGTCTTGAATTTATCATGGAAATACAGGTTTTAACTCTTTACACTGTAAGAAAAAATGCTAACAAGCTAGCTAACAGGTTTAGGTCGAACTTTTCTTAATTAACTTGCTGTTTTGAGGATCCTAACTCATTTGAGCAAGTTAATATGAATTAGACTTGTAAGTAATTTCAATAAATGAGTTATATTAATTTTCATGATCAAGTTTCTGGCCCATTCTTACATTTCTCATAGTATTGAACTTGATAAATTGTGTTTAGTTGGCTTGGCTTAGTTAGCTTAGCTTCACTTCCAAACCCTAAAACAGAGGCTAGCTTGCTAGCTAGCTTTACCTCAAATTCAAATTCCACTCTTAGCAATTTATACATTTAATACATTAAATTAAAGTCCAGTTCATTTAAAATGTTAAGTACAAATAACTTAAAACCAATTGACTTAAATTGTTGAGTTTAAACTACTTAACTGAAGTCCAGTCTACTTAAAATCTTGGAGTTTAACCTCTTTTCTATCAAAATTTGAACCATCAAGTGAAATTGGTGGATTTACCAACTTTTTTTACAGTGTAAAAACTTAGTAGTACTACTATTTGTGTATAAAACCTGTTCCAAAACATTCTATTATACTTTTTCTTCCCAAACTTGATGTCAACCCACAAAATCTCATGATATCAATTTGCCATAAGGCCAAATAGGCACAGTACGTACAACTAGAAACAATAAAAAAGACCAAAGTGTCCAGACGTACTGTAAATGCTTTGTTGTAGGACAGATTCAAGCATGCATCTAGGAAACGGGAATAAGGAACATAAGGAAAGGGAGGGCCTAAAAAAATAAATAAAATAAAATAATAGAATAAAAAAAAATGTAAAAAAAATAACAAAAACAGAATGCAGATGCCAACAAAATCGATCCAAAAAACAAACACTGAAATCCCACCAAGTTAAAATGAACATCACATCAGAAGATAATTGTTGATAATAACTATAACAATTATAATAATCATCAATAAGAACACTCCATCATATTCATAACAACTACATTTAGCACTGCGTATAGGAAGATTGTTCGGATGAAATCTGTGTCCTTTTTTTTCACCAGAAAAAAAAGAAAAGCCAGCGCTTGAATTTCCTTTTGTCGTTTAAAAACCGGAGAGAAAAAAAAAAAAAAAAAACAAGACGAGGGCTCACTTGTGCAAATTTCAGTCTTTTTTTGTAGTGATTATTTCAACTGTAACCCCCAAATTGCTCCTCTTTTTTGTCGTCATGGAATTCTCAATACGCAGTGACAATATCAACACAAAAATCAAGAGATAGTATCTTATATGGACCACAGATAATCACATACTACAGTGTATAAGGATAGGATAGCCCTTAATATATCGAGAAGCGTTGTTATTGATGTTTATTGGGGTTATTTTGGGGCCTCATTCTAGCCGCAGTGCCTTAAAATAGTGTACAGCGAGGGAAGATGTTTTTTGGGGGAAAAAAGGGCTTCCTGGCCGTTTGGCGTCTTGCGAGTTTCCACGGAAAAGCGCTTGTTTGGAAATTGGCAAAAAAACGCGTTTGGAATGGTGATTGTCTGACCAGCTTCCTCTGTGGTTTTCTTAAGTGTCTCCACAAAAAAAATGGCTTTTGAAGGACATGTTGGGGTACGTGCAACCTTTGCGACATGGTCTATTTGTGCTGTGTTTAAAATCGAAAAAAAATAAAAATAAATAACAGAATCCTTGGTTACGTTAAAGCAAGGTGACGATTCTTAAGTACAGTGCACTTGAAAAGTTTACACACCCCTGTTTAAATGCAGGATTTTTGAGGAAAATGAAAAAAACCCAATGTAAAATCTGTGTCCTTTATTTTAAGTTGAACTCTTTCAGTGCCATTGAAGATGTTAGATTGTGGCTGAAGAGCCACATGTGGTTTTTTTCCTATTATTTTTTCTATGAACGTAAATTATCTTGTCCTCAGTTCATATAAATTGGACATCTGTCATTGTCAATGGCAGGAATTGAGTTCATCAGAGGCACTTTGAAATTTTCAACGTATTTGTGGAGTTTGGATGTGATTGGTTGAATGATTGACAGCCAAAATTATTTTTCTATTGTCTTGTAGTGGTAGTGATCACCAATTACAGTGAAATACAATTATCGTTAAATGCTGCTTTTAAAATAAATAAAACAAGTTTAAATGATTTAACTTAGTTTTTACATGTAAATTACATTACATTAGCTTGTTAAATTATGCTATGTAAACAAATTTCCTTTCCTCTGCCTTGTTTTTACATATACAGATGCTTAAAAATGTCAAAATAATGAATATTATGGAAAATTTTACTTGTTTAGGAAGCAAATAGTTGCCACAACCTAATACTTTTAAATGATTCTTTGATATTTTTAAAATGACATACCTTTTACAGAGAAAAAATCTCATTGATTAGTATTTAGGTTGTTTCCCTACAAAGTAAAATAATGAATATTATGTAAAATTTTACTTATTTAGGAAGCAAATAGTTGCCACAACCTAATATTTTTAAATGATTCTTTGATATTTTTGAAATTACATACCTTTTACAGAGGAAAATCCCATTAATTAGTATTTAGGTTATTTCCCTACAAAGTAAAATGACACAGTAAAGTTAAATTCTATAGTAAAAGCCCAAATAAATATCCCCCAAAATCTCCTCTATTTAACAAGGGGTGTGCAAACTTTTTCTTAATACGCACTGTAATCATGGCTCTTGGTTATTTGGTAGCCCATTTAATTTTGCAGTCAACTCCTGATTTGAAAGAAAGGGGGATGCTGTCGCTGTCATGGTGGTCATAGTCATCATCATCTCCCCACTTTTTGGACCAATCGGTGAGACTTCCTTATAAGCTAAGGTCACATGGCAAACGAGGCAACCCGGGGAGGGTGTCGGTTCACAGTTTGAATTGGTGCGGGCATCCCGGCGTCTCCATCATCCCAAAAGTCCAAAAAAAAAAGTCGATCTCGCCAACAGGGGTGCCGTTTCGAGTCAGTTTCCTCCCCCGTGGCGAGGTCAGACCGGCGTTTTTCCACTCGGAATCGTCTCGTTTATAAACCATTGTAGGCGAGGAGGGTTGTCCAAGTAGGTAGTTGACTCCCTCCTTTAAATAAATTCTCTTCTCCCTTTATCAGTCCTTTTTATATATACAGCTTATCTAATATGGCTCCTGAGTCCTTTTTTTAATAGATTTTTTCATTTTTTTCTTTTAAACGGTCTACTATACTGCTTTTTTTGACCCTACTGTTCTGTGCAAGTAATGGCACTGCTGTGTATATATGGCAAAGATGGCAAATTCACTTACAAAATATGGCTGATGTATGTTCTCACACAATTGCAGCTCGCCCTAACTATTCTAAAAAGTGGTCGTATTTAAGCGGATAGAGTTTACCACAACACTAGTTAGAATTTTCTAAGTGGTAAGAATATTTAGTTTGGGGTGAAACTTCAGGATAAACCCAAAAAAATGCTCTCTGACTAATTAAATGGACGCTGATAGATTTCCAATACAGTTAAGCTAGGGCTACGTTTACAAAAATGGTCTATTCTGATTGGTTTAGCCACGTACGACAGATAACATGCAGTGAACGCTTCAATTCCGATTTTTGTATCCAACATCTGTAATAGGATAAAATTCAAATATCTATCCAATGCCTCTGTAGAATGAAGACATTCTGTCCATGTATGTTCTAAAACATGTCATCATTGATTGACACAACATACAACAGCTGTAAACAAGCAATGGTAGGTTAAGGTGTGGCCTATATTTTCTCTTCTAGATTGAAAATGACATTAAATGTATCACTTAAATGTTCACAATTGCCACAAAGACCTTAAAAAGGGACCATCTCGACTTTCTTAAACTACAGTGCGCATGCGTGTTGAGTTATTTTGCATTATTTTTCCATCTACACGTAAAAAATATGGTATGAATGTAGCCAAGGTCGAGATTCCTGAAGTTTCACCCCCCAAAAAAAACCCTCATTTTTTTGTGAGTAGCCAAAGATAAAGTTGTGGTATTATTATCTTATTTCTGGCAGCTATGGATCTACGAGTTAAATGCACTGGGTCCCGCGGCGTGGGGGCGAGCTGTACGACAAACGCGTTGCGTCGCCGCCTCTTCACACCGTCACCTCATTTTTGCTCCCGGTTCGAATCCCCTGACTACCTCCGCTTCCCCCGGACCCGGCGCTACCGGCGCCGCCCCCTCCCGGGATGAAATGCAGCTGCTCGATGGTGTTCTGCCGTTTGGACGCGAAAGCCATCCTGCGGGCATTGTGGCCCCCTAGGGTTCCCGTTCCCATGACGACCCCCGCCCCCGGCATCTCTCCCGCCCAGCCCATACCCCCGCTGATGTGGCCGGTCATACCCGGATTCCTCTCCTGCTCTCTTCCGGACGTCGGGTGAGAGTTCATCTTGATCATGTGATGCCGGTCCAGGGACGGGGTGGCGCACACGTTCTGCTGGGACTGGGCTTTTTGCTGGCGGGGGAGGGTCGGGACGCCCCCTCCTGGGTGGGTGTATGGATCCATGACTCCAATTCCGCCCATTCTCTCCTCCAAGTGGTCCGGGGACATGAGCATCCGGTCTTGTCTCTCTGATCTGTCATGCCTGTCTTGCCTATCTTGCCTATCTTGCCTCTCCTGCCTATCTTGCCTGTCCATCCTCTCTTGCCTCTCTTGCCTCTCCTGCCTGTCTTGCCTCTCTTGTCTGTCCTGAGTCTTGCGGGTGAGGGTCTGCGTGTTGGAGTTCTTCCCAGAGGCGGCCATGGCTTTGTAGTACTGGTGCTGCTGGTTCTTGGAAAGACGCGACAGGGTGCCCGTGTTACCGGGGACGTCCCCCATGTTGAGGTGCTGGTCGTTGGGTTTGACTTTTCGGGGTTTGGAGAGCGTCTCGTAATTGGGGTTGTACTGGGGCTCCGGTGGATCCAGTGGGTAAGGGTTGGGGGTCGGCGAGGTGGGCATGCCGGAGGGCGGTGGCGGGATCCAGGGTCGGGCCGCGTGCCTGGGAAGCGTTCCTCTGGCGCTTAATGTGTAGTCGCCGCCCCAGTGGAGGTGGTGCTGTGAGGACTGGAGGGCCGGTTGGGCGGTGTGCGGTCGCCGCTTGGTGGTGCAGTAGCCGGAGGAGTACTCGTCGAGACCCTTTTCTGAAAGCCAAACGAGATGCGTCTCGAGTGTTTAGCCGAACGCAACGTCGCGTTGGGGGTGGGAGGGTGCGTGACCGGGCGTTTCGTCAACAGACAGTTCGTCACCGGACAGTTCGTCGACTGGACATTTCGTCGCAGGACATTTCGGCGCCGGACAATTCGTAAGGTTAATGGTTAGAATTAGGGTTAGGGAATAGTGGCTAAGGTTATAGTTAGGGGTAATGTCTGGGGACGAAGCATATGTTTGACGAAATGTCCGGGGGACGAAATGTCCGGGGAACGAAATGTCCGGGGGACGGAATGTCTGGGGGACGGAATGTCTGGGGGACGAAATGTCTGGGGGACGGAATGTCTGGGGGACGAAATGTCTGGGGGACGAAATGTCTGGGGGACGAAATGTCTGGGGGACGAAATGTCTGGGGGACGAAATGTCCGGATACCGGAGGGTGTGGCCACGATTAAAGCCTCTTTGGAAAATGGACAGCACTTACCCAGCCGCTTAAGCGAAGAGTATCTGTTGAGTTCGGGTTTGGTGGCACTTTCATAGGAGGGAGGCAGCTGGGCCAGGTTGTGCAGGGAGTGGTGGAAGGAAGGCTGGGACTTGGTGTTGTTGTGTTTACTGGAGAGCAAGGTGCCCCCCGCCGCCAGTTGCGCGTTGTTCATCCGAGGGGTGCGTTCTGCCGGGGGGTAAGCCACCGGGGGAAAAGCGTGTTAAATGAGATTTGCTCCTCTTGATATACTGCGTGCCACGCAGACAGTGTTTCCATCGCACCAATTTTCACAGCGACACACACCTGTGTTGGCTCACTCCCAATACACTATCAAAAATCCTTTACATGATAACTTCACCATTTTATTTTGTTTACTAGCATGATAATAATGTGTTATGCTCTTTGCAGGTCAGTATGACTTGTCACTTATTCTCAAGTAAATACTAAAGTTCACGAATATGTACACATTATATATATGTATGTGTATGTATATATATATATATATATATATATATATATATATATATACACACATACATATAATTATATATACACACACACACATATATACATGTGTGTATGTATGTAAATCTATATATATATATATATATATATATATATATATATATATATATATATATATATAGACATATATATAGACATAGAAACAATAACAATAACAACTCATAATGTTGTACTTTAGTAGCTTGCATTTCAGTGAATTTTATGACTCAAGCCTGCCAATACTTATATTTTTAACTTGAAAAACGTACTTAAATCAGGGCTTTTGTTTTTAGTCGTACTTACCAATTGTCGCGGTGTGTTTCGGGCTGGAGCCTGAGGTGTTTATGAAATTATGTTGTAGATTCCCCACTGTAATTAGAAAACATAATAGTTCATCATCAGCTCACAACATTGCTATCTTTTTTAAAAATTTGGCTTTATCCAATCAAGAGATTATTTTTATTCAAGGACACTCAACACCCTCTCATATGTTTTTCTTTAGCGACTGGATCATGAATGGCAAATTAAAATCTTAATTAGTCCAAGTGTTCCAAAAAATGACTACACATGCAATACTTTACAACATGTTATTATTATTATTTTTTTTAAATTCTACCACAATAAACAACGGCAAAGCAACTTGTCCACACACCCGAGTAGCGACCCGACAATTTAATACTCCCGTGAAAAAAAAAAAGAAAAGGTTGTGAAAACTACAAAGCTACCGTTGTTGAAAAAGTTGTTAAAATAATCTCGCGTTCACACATTCCATCCACGGAACAATACAAAACCATAAAGTTGTGGGTTTGTGCCGCAAATAGCTCCGCACACTCACGTCTGTTGTCTTTGCTTGGTAGTCCTGGGGCGTAGAGGTTTTTCTGAGGACGGCCTAGCGTCCCCTGACCGTCCCCCACGACTAACGCCATACTGTTGTTCCTCTCGTCCTGCTGTACTGGAGTGGACTGGTGTCTCAACATGTCCACCAATGCCCTAAAAAATAAATAAGAGAAGAAAAAAGGCCTTTACAAGTGATATTAAGTCGTTGATTGCAATTCGCTGCCAATCCCAGCAGCTCCTGGCATCCACTTTAACAAGTTGGATGACCTGAGAAACTTGCCACCTATTGACAGGGATTAGCAGCATTTTTTTGGACTGTTTTACAATAAAATGATTATTTTTTGTTTTTTTATACTTCTAAAGTAAAATATTTTGAGATCTATAGGCCACTTTTAGGTCTTTTATTTGGAATTTAGTGAAATAAAACAAACAGCAGTATGCCAACAGGGCAGCAGTAGGTTTTTAGTAGGTGTAAAAATGATCAATAATTCAATATTTTGGGCAGAAATAGAACAAAAAAATGTTTGTTTGTTTGTTTGTTGAAGCAAGTACTGGTTATATTCATGGATTTGAATAGAATTGTAAGGATTGAAGGCTTTGGATTGAAATCATTTATTTATGATTAGTAAATTAATGAATCTTAAATTCAAAGATTTTCAAATAAAAAATTAAGAAACACACTTCAATGTTGATAATTGTTTTGCTCAATAATGTATACACAAAGGATATAAACTATAGTATTAGCTAATAATTTCGTAGCAAAACTACACAAAGTAAGGTTTTGCAAACATTTCTTGAAAGATAAAAATACATATTTTTACACATGTCTTATACTGAAAACAGATTATTGAAAAAATGTACTTTCTGCGAGGCCCTTATTTATGAATATATCACTTTTAATTAACTTATGAGACTTTATTTTTTTGTTGTTGTTATTGAATCACAATCTTACTTATTGACATTAGTTACTGTCTTATGTGTCCTGCATCTCATTAGATTGTACAGGTAATAAAGTTTGTAGTTTGCATATGTTAACAATAGGGGTATTTCCATGATTAGTATTAGTACTTGAGTTGTTCAGCGTGTAGAAGTGAGCGACAGCCCCGTAGCCTCGTTCACTTTCCAGCTGATGACTAAGAGAATTATTGTGCGGCCAGAATGAGGAATCTGGGCCATTCATTGAGTCCTGAAAACCTCATTTCTTCACATCATTCATTCACGGATAAGTGGAATGAATAAGCACATAGGCTAAAAGTACTGGGGTTCCGTACTCAGGTGGAAGTACAGTCAAAGATTTAACAAACTATCACTATCACATATACAACTACTATAAATGATATTAATAACAATCTGGTCAAAAAGAGAAGTGCAATTGCCTGACTACAAAAATGGCGTCTTTTGGTCGCCGGTCTTTTGGGCCCTTTTGGTCATCGGTCTGTTAAGTACTGTATAATATCTAAGTACTGTTTAATATCTAACTACTGTTTAATATCGAAGTACTTTTTAATATCCAAGTACTGTTTAATATCTAAGTACTGTTTAATATCTAAGCACTGTTTATTATCGAAGTCCTGTTTAATATCGAAGTACTTTTTAATATCGAAGTACTTTTTAATATCGAAGTACTTTTTAATATCTAAGTACTGTTTAATATCTAAGTACTGTTTACTATCTAAGTACTGTTTAATATCTAAGTACTGTTTAATATATTATATTCGTGAGAGAGTTTAATATCTAAATATCTACTGTTTTCAACAGTAATTCGATATTAAACAGGAATTAGATATTAAACTCTCTCTCTCATGAATCAACAGTAGATATTTAGATATTAAACTCTCCCATGAATAAAATTTTGAAAGCTGGTTTCAACAGTACTTCGATATTAAACAGTACTAAGATATTAAACAGTACCTAGATATTAAACAGTACCTAGATATTAAACACTACTTAGATATTAAACAGTACTTAGATATAAACAGTACTTAGATATAAACAGTACTTTGATATTAAACTCTCTCTCATGAATATAATTTTGAGAGCTGGTTTCAACAGTAAACTCTCTGTCACCATTTGAACAGCGACCAAAAGACTGGGGACCAAAAGACCGGGGACTAAAAGACCGGCGACCAAACGTCCGAGCACCGGCAAAAACATCAATAGGATAAATGCAATTTCTATATTAAAAAACTGACCTGGGCATGTTGAGGTCCCTCTGGATGGCTTCTTGCTGGACCTTGTTAAAAACAATCTTGATGCCCACCGCCACGGCCACCATGAAGACCACCACGCCTCCGATGACGAAGCCCGTGTTATGGCTCTGTTGCTTGAGCGGGTCGAATTCCGTCTCGGGATCCTCTATGAAGACGATGGTGGGGTCGGACTTGGGCGTGGGGGAATCGTAGTTTTTGCAGCTGTTTTGATCCAGTTGACGATTACGATCGGGGCAGCAGAACCTCAAGTGGCAAGTCCCGCAACAGTAGATGTACGTGTCTGAAGTGCAGTTAAACGAGTTGTCGAACTGACCCATCACGTCGTAATAACCCTGACAGGCGTCTATCCACATGTCCACGAGGCGTGGCGGCGCCTGGACGGCGCCCAGGGGCGGGGCCAGGGCGTCAGACGACGTCACGTTCTTGGGGAACATTTTTTGAGCCGAGGGTTTGGGCGGAGACTCCAGGTCTTCGCTTGTGGGGGTCTCCGCCATCTTTTTTGGGGCACCGACTCTACTCCAAGGGGCGGACAATTTAGGGTTGAATTCCTGGATTGAGTGGTAAGGGGGCGGGGCGGAAGACATGGGCATATCTTGGCCAATGGCGGGCGGGGCGGCGAGGAAGAAGAGCGAGGCGAAGATTCGGAGCTTGGCGGTGGACGTCATTTTTACATGACGGTGGGATTACGCTTTTGTTGGGGAGGTTGTTTTAAGCCGGCCAGATGAAATTCGGTACAAAAAGAAGTCGGAAGCGAACTTTAATTTCTTTTAATGCCTTTTTAACGGCAAAAAAAATGGATTTTGTAGAAACGCCCTATGAAAAAAAAAAATGGTTTTACTCTAGACTGGAGAGTAATTTAAGGTATGAGGCGTTCCTTGACATTCCTACGCTTATGGCGGCACTTGAACATCAATTTTTTTTCCCGCGTATATTTCAACGTAAACGTTATAATGGGTTATTTTCTGTGCGTGACGGCACATTCAAAAAATAGGCACTCGTGGGAAATCTCATCTCGTTCGCTGACTTCTTAAGGGGAGCCCGCCAGAGACGCCCCCCGCCGTATTAGCTCATCTTGGGGCATATCTATAGATACACGTTGTACTTTTTTGTACCCGGATTATCGTATCTAGCCACGGCTGGAAGTGTGACGGGGGTGCTGGTGGTGGGTGATAATGAGGAAGCTTTTAAGTGTGATGATGATGATGATGATGATGATGCTGGAAATTAGGAGTAAGCACAACGCCAGGAAATGGCTTCCCGCATTCGTAGCGACGACTTCTGCCGTTCTTTCTCGCTCGCTTTCCAAATTGCCGGCGCCATTTAAAACGGGGCGACTAATTAAACCAGCGTTGAATGGCGTCTCCGCGTGGAAGAAATGAAAATTCGCCCCTAAATTAAAAAGGGAAGAAAAATTAGCCCTGATTTTTTTTGGGGGGGGGGGGGGGGGGGGTGAGTGGGAGGAGTTAAAGAATAGTACTTTTGTAGGGGAAGTATGTAAATGTGAGGGGGGGGGGGGGGGGTTGTATACTGGCAGATCCGTCACCCGCTGGAGAAATTATAATGATATGTAATTAGGGGAAAAAATGCGTGGTGGAGAATAGAGGCTCCTGCAGTTTTTTTTGAGGGGGTGGTTGGGAAAAGGGGGGGGAAAGGGGGCCAAAAATGACTTGAGGGACCACTTGGGTTCAGGCTGGGGGGTCCGCTGGAATAAAGAGAAAAAGAGTTTATTAGTGGGATGGGAAATTGTGGCTGGGGTGGGATATTTGACCAAAATTCAACATTCTGATCTTATATGAAGTATACACATTGTGATTCTGTCAATGACATTTTTTTTTAACAAAATGAGGGTATTGATCAATGTTTGACATCTTGACCAATTGGTGTATAGATTCAGGTCCAGCAAATTGCCAGTTAGATGGTGATATGATATTGATTCTTTGCTCGTGGATGTAATACATGTAGCCCGTACTATAAGTCACATGTGTCAAAGTGGCGGCCCGGGGGACAAATCTGGCCCGCTGCATCATTTTTTGTGGCCCTGGAAAGTAAATCATGAGTGCTGACTTTCTGTTTTAGGATCAAATTAAAATGAAGAGTATAGATGTATATTATATTCCCTGATTTTCCCCCATTTAAATCAATAATTGTCAATTTTTAATACATTTTTTTCTGTTTTTAGTTTAAAAATCAGTTTGTAAAATCCAAAAATATATTTAAAAAAAGCTAAAATAAACATTGTTTTAAATCTATAAAAACTGGATATTCAGGGCTTTTAATCCAGTTCTTTTAATCCGTTTAATTTTAAAAAATCATTAAAAATCATAAAAAAATAATGCGGCCTGCGAAACAACCCGCGTCTGACACCCTTGCTATAACTAGTCGTTTGTAGCTCGATGGCCAGCACGCTCGACTGCCAAGATGGCGCTGAGGATCCAAATGAAAGCAGCAATCAAAATTAGATTTTTAAGTCAAAACATCTCATCAGCAAAACAGTTTTTTATGGCTTTTCTAAAATGTTTTGTCATGTTTTTTTTTTTTTACATTAATAACCTGGTAACTGCAGCTACCAATAGTTACCTTAACTTTTATGGGTTTTTTTTAGTCTAACAATGCATTGAGGCAATGATTGGTTAAACAACAATCCAATAAAATCAATCAAAACATAAAACATCCATTCAAATCTTTCACATATGCCATTTTGAGAGAATTCTTTCCATTCAAATTGCAGAACTGCTTTCAAAATACCTTCATATTTTAAATCTCTTCAGCAAAAATGGACAAAATCTTGTCAGACTTTATCAAATTTGGCTTCCATACGGTCATAAAATTGATGATCTCTAAAATAAATAAAAAAAACAGGCAAACGAAGGGATGTAACATCGCACAAAGAGAAGCAAGCAAGAAGATATAGACGTCCACGAGTGGGAGGGCAACGTGTGGGTGGGTGGCTACACAAGCCAGTCCTTTTCTCCCTGCACTTAGCGCTCGCTACATCATCACCAACATTAGGACGCATGTATACATGTCCCAATAATGGTCAATGTGGCGGTGTGCGTCAAAGTAAAAGACCATTACCGCACGTCGCTTTCCTCTCCATCTTTCTCTTTCAGCCTTTTCTCTCGGAATCCATGCGTGGGTTGAGGCAGCTAACTCTCTCAGAATAGCACTGCAGCGCCGTCTGAGTCGGGGGAAGGGGGGATACCAGGGGCTTTTTGACGACCACGGACGTCAGATTTTGTTTTTTTTTCATCCCATGAGGTGAACGAAGGTTCAATTGCCCCGCCAATGACGGAAAAGCACATCAAATCAATACAATTGAATGGAAAAGTAGTCAAATGAATGCCATACATTGATAAGTGTCAACATGTAGATTGACAAGTCACCACTAGGCGGACATTTGGGGAAAATAAGCCAAAATTGTGCAAATTCTTGGTTGAGTTAGCCGCACCCAGCGCGTCTTACTTTTCGGGGCAACAGGTGCGAGTCGGGAAAAGCGTCAGAAATGTCGGGGAATATGCAGCAAGGAGGGTGAGGGGGTGGTCCAAAAAAATAAATAAATAAATGAGGGTTTCAATTAAAAAAGGATGCTTGGTAGCATGTTTTGGGAAATGATGATGTTTTTTTTTTGGTGCTGCGCAGTGAGCGACATCGATTTTAATCTGGCGTGTTCATTACTTGCAACTTGTAACGGGGAAATGGACAAGACTTGCACGTATTGCGCGGACGCCGTCGCCGCCGCTGCTGTGAGTGCGTGGGTGGGTGGTTGGGTGGCTAGATAGATTGGAGCCGGTTTGTCTGCTTCTATATAGCTTTTTTTGTGCTATTATTCGCATTAAAAGAGAGGATGTTTGTGCTAATCCATAAAAAATACGATGAAAATATAGATATGTACAGGTATGATGTATTTAGGAAAACAGATGTAAAAAATATGGCTTGAAAACAATGAATTGAGGAAAAAAATGCAGTCAAATGATGATGATAAGGATAAAAAACATTAGCTTTTAAAGTGTGTATTGTGTGGATTGTATCTTACCTGTTTTTTTTTAGTTTGTGTCTCCTTTCAAATGAATCAAAGATTCCGGATTATGGATTCTTGTATGTGGATCCAAACCACCTGTTTTTTTCTTCTTATTTTTTTATCTTCCCCTTTTTTGTATTAAACTAAAGCTGTGTCGCAGGTCTCCATCGTCCTGGCTCCTGCTAAATCCACGCGCAAGCACGACATATAGAGGAAGAAGGGGGTGTGGGGGGCGTCTTAGCAACGGGGAGGGTGGGTCAGTAGCAGTAGCAGCAGCACCACTACCACCAGACGAGATGTTCTGAGATGTTCTCACACATGTCAACGTCGAGCTGGAACATTCCCCCTCAGCAAAGAAAGACCAAGAAGAAAAAAAAAGGGAAAGCGCAATGGGATTTGCACTACAACTTTTAGCCTGAAAGACGCAATCCGTGATTGGACTCTCTGATGAGACCCTCTTAACTCTGCTTTGGGCTGATTAAGCGTCTTCTTCTTCTCATCATCACTCCAAGCGCCAGGCAGAAGCGGAAAAGAAGTTTAAATGAGCGCGATCAGCCTCCGGTGAATGTGCGAGAAAAGGGGGGGGGGGGGCAAGAAGAGGAGGAGGAGGAAGAAGACGAGGGGGGAGAGGAGACATAGAGACATGGTTGCCAAGGCAACTGTGTCATTATGTTGGTGGCAATTATGAAAGCGATGAAACCAAAGGAGGGAGGGGAGGGGGGGTTGGGGGGGTCTTGGTGCAAAAAAATGCGTGAATACACTAGTCACTTGTATTCAATGTACTTATTGGTCAATCCATTTTGATTGGGAGGGTTGGCATGCTGTAATGGGTTGGATGTGAAGGGTATTAGGAGCATCGTTTAGGTTTCTCTTCGATTTTTTTTTTGAATTTTGTTTTTTGGTGTTGATTGGTTTTTTTTTTTTTTTTCTGACGTGGGTGAGCTGGAAACTGTCCCGGTTGACATCCGGCGAGATGCGGGGTACACCCGGGACTGGTCGCCAGCCAATCGCAAGGCTGTGAAAATCACATTAATGTGTCATCTTGTCAGCGTTTTATTAGAAATTTTGCTCTGTGTTGGTGCTACGGTTTTCTTTGATTTTAGTTACTTTGCAATCTATAAAATGGCTTGTTGAGGTGAACGTTTGGGGGAAATCACTTTGGCCGAAAAAACAATAGTTGTGATAATAAAGAGACTTTACAATAAATTGACTGATTTTTTTTTTTTTAAAAGCCAATAGACACGAATTCTTTGAAGGGTCGATAAGTTCATCCTACGGATCAATGTTGACACTTTTATGACATGATTTATGTATTTATTGTAGCTATACTCTATGACATAATCAAAGTAACAGTGTTGCAAATACATGCTAATTATTAGCCTTACCCTAAGCTGTTAATGCTAATAAAAAGGACAAACCCTATATTATAAAATTACTAATATTATTTGTATAAATGGTGTACTTTATATAAATGCAGTAACAGAAGGTGACAGGGTTGAAAATATGTAGTAAAGGTAGAATTTAATATAAGATTTAATATATTAGCTATGCGTCACTGCTTGGCAAACATAACAAAAAAATAATAAATGGATTTTTTTTTTAAATTGTGATTGTATACATAATGGTTGCATGAGGGAAAATGACATTAAATCAAGGTAAGGCATTTTCTAAAATCTGAAAAATAGAAATAAGGGCATAAATTTGTTAAGAAAATGGGGGTTGAAATTAATATTTGAAATATTATCATCAGGCAATGAGTAAATTTTAATGGACTTTTAACAAAATCTACATGATAAATTCAGTTTAATAAAACCACACACGCCAACAGGCACTGCAATTAATAAATACAGGAAGGAATGTCATCAAAAATATTGACATTAGCGCTTCAAATTGAAAATTGTGGCATGATTACGTATCCAATAAAGTATCAAACTGTGAGCAAATGAATAGGATTGGTAGAATTAGTTGGAAAGCAGGTTGGCCATGGGGGTGGGATAATTAGCTACCTGTATGTCAGCCTGCTATTTCCACAAAAGGTTGATGCGCTTTTCCACCGACTGCTCTAACGGACGTAATTACTGTCGTTCCGTGTCGTAATGCCCATTGCGTCACGGAGGAATCGTAGCGTAAGAAAATTGGGTGGGGGTGAATGATGTTTCAGTGCCAGTGGCCAGCCTCGGAGCCCAGTTCAAGTCACAGTTAGTGAATGCCGTGCATTGTATGTGTGGTTTTAATTAATGTTAAAAATATATAATCTAGTATCATTTTAACATGTATAGAATTTGTTCAAAAATATAATTTACATAAACACATGCACGTTTTGATAAAAAGTAGTCAGAAAATGGGGGTGACAAAATATCTGAGCATTGAGTACATATACACATCTATATACATATAAATAACGTAATATACGTAAGGAAAACAAACAAGTAAAAATAATGTTTCATTACTTTTTAACATTGAAAGCATTATTCTTATGATACGTATTATATTTAATTTCCCAACTGCAATTGATGAAAACTTATTAACTAATATTTGGTACTTTGATTTTGTGATAATTAAAATAGCTCCATTGAATGAATGAATTTAATTACACACACAAAACCCGCATCAATGTTTGAATGGCATTCAAACATTGATGCGGGTTTTGTGTATTTCTGACACTGGATATATGATGTTTAGTTTTGACGTCATAAAAGCCAGTTGTATCAATCGTTAAGCAACACTACCTCCTGGTGGTTAAAAATGACATTGCATCCATGTCTTTCCATCCATGAAATTCAAACCCACATCATATATTTAAAAAACAAATACTCTTACACGAGTACCAGGAAGTTATGTTTGGTACTCACCGATCGGCCTGAAGCTTGACCCCCCGGTGAAAGTAGACGATGCACCGATTTCTCCATGTGCCACATTCCCAAGAATGATTCCACTCGAAGTCACTTCAGCAAACGAATCTCCACAGAAAAGGAAATCATGCGTACTGGAAGATGAACGCAGAGGAAACATAGTAAACAAAACATCCCTATGATAAGTCATTGAGGTCGTATCTCCATTTTTCTGGGCCAGGATGGCGTGTTGATTAACGGTAGCTTTTCGCTATATTCCTGTGTTCACTCGTCTTTTGATATTAGTTAAATAAACGTTGGATGGTTGAAATTATTTGAGCATTTATCAAACTTACCTGTTTTATGTGCTGGTTGTGGATGTAAGCGACAACTTTTGCAACACATTTCCGTGCGTTCATTGTTAGTTTGGGACAATGCACGTCTTGGAGTGATGCACATGTGAGTGATGCACATGTTAGTGCACCTGTGGTTTCTGGTGCGCATGCGCACTAGGAATGCGCACCGATGTAAACAATGAGTATTCAGTAGTTCTTACTTTCAAGTAAATGCTACTATTAGGTGAAATAATGATTGTAACAAATGTAATTGTTCCTTAAAATAGTAGGAAATTAAAATAGCAATAGATTATATGAATTATATTCTAATTTAGATGCTTTTGATTTTTGTCTTTTTAGATGCTGTAGTCATGTATTATTGCTCATATTAAAATTTAATAATTATATGTTAACCTGCTGGAATATATTTTGAAAAATTACATCCTAAAGTACATTTTTCTTAAAATAATCAAGAATTTAGGTCTCTATTAATTATATACTGCAAAGAAAATGTTATATTTTATAAATACAGGTTACATTTCATTTTTAATTTACTGTTAATATATATATAAATGTTTCTGACCAGTTTGGGTCTAAAGAATGAAGATTAAAAAAAAATCGACAATGCGAACTGTAGGTCAACTTGTCTATTTAATATATAAAATACGGTAAAACATACGCAAAAAGGGCTGGGCAAGAAGAGAGGGGCGGAGCTTCGGTTACTTTGGTACAATAACAAACACTTTTTTTGTAAAAGCAGTATAGATTTTGTAATAACATATTAGTGCATACTTTTATTTATGAAAATATACACAAATTGTATATCATTCTCCAACAAAAAAAATCTTTTCACAACAAAAAAGCAGACTAACCCAACACAATATATTAGCTATTTCATATTTTTGTCATTTTCATATATTTCTGTGACGACGATGTGTTGATATTACATTTTTCTCCCCCGTTTCTCTCATGCAGCAGTGACATCCTCGCTCACTAAAAAAAAAAAAAAATCGTGCGACGATTACTCAGAACACGACAAAAAAAGAATCCCTCAAACAAAAAAAAAAGATATTTATAGAATATTCAGCAAAAAAAAAAAAACCTAAGCTACACACAAAAAAAATGATGACGAAAAGATCACCATTAAAACAGGCGAAAACTTTCGGTATAGTGGGCGGAGCTTCAAGCTGATTGTCTCTGAGTGATTACAGCGCCCTCTAAAGGAAATGCGCATGTAACAACTTCCGCGTATGGCTTGAGGCAGAGTCGCTAAAAGTAAAAGAGCTCATTGACATCCAATCCAGTTTTGATCGTCCTCCAACCGGATCAAACTGGATTGGACGTTTATCTAAAACGTACCCAAAAAAAATTGGAAGAAAAAAAAAAATCACGGACGGATTAACATTTTGCATTGATTTATACGTGTAAAAGTGCACTACGCCACCAAATGTCCCTTTTGTGTTGTACAGCGCCCTCTGGTGCATTGTCAACAAATGACAACAAAATGGATTTCCACAAAATCGTTTTTTCTGTCCTTAAATCCAAATACTGAGCTCTTATGTACAATTTTTGTGGCGTGCGTGCGCGCATATCATTTATTATTATTATTATTGTGAATATTATTACTGAAATTTGTCACTCGCACACTGGCATTATGTACACAACCCCAACACGGTTCACGCCAAGCGACCGCAACACGCGCACGACCACCCTCCCTGATTCTGTCGTCGCCATCGCGACAAATCATTCGTAAATAGCGCGCTAATCGACGGCAGCGTTAGCGTTTCCGACGGTTAGTTTGGATCTGATGTTGATTTTTAGTGTTCGAAGAAAAACAAAAAAAAATACAAGTTGAAGAAAATGATGTCAACCGTGTGACGTGTTCGTCTGCTCTGATTGGTCGGAACGTGGTGAGATTAGCGGTAGCGCTAACGGGATGCTAGGTGGGATTGTAAAAGATAGCGATTGGATTAGCAGAGTCGAATAAACAAGTTAAGAATGGATAAAAAATATGATGAAAGTTGCTTGTTTTATGCAATAAAAACGGCTATTTTGATTTCAGGGAATAAGGTCAAAGGTCATAAAAAGAATTTCACGATAACTTGGTAAATGCTGAAATCCTTGAGGATAAAGCGGTTCAGAAAACGAATTAACTCAAAATCGCATTGTATATAATGTAAAAGTGTTTAAAATTTTGCCAATATGTTGGTGTATGCCTTAGGGCCAATCAGAGAAGAGATCAATGTCACATGGTTTGCTGTTAGACATTTTGGTACGCAGTGGAAAAAGTTTGAGATTACGCGGCAATGTTGTCAGTGTAGTATTGTGGGCGGGGCTTTTTCCTTCATTTTGGATACATTGATGATGTCTCCTTTCGTAATAGCCAATCAAAACACCCCAAATTGGCTAGATTGTCCATGTGAAAGGTCCCAAGGATGTATAGGAAACAGGAACTGAGGAAGAAGCACAAAATGTTAGGTCAAAAAGTGAAGGGCTTTGGAGTGAAATTTCAGGATGAACCAAAAAGATACCGTATCCTCTGGACTATAAATTGCACTTTTTTATAGTTTAGCTGGGCCTGCAACCAATTCTTAAGTGCGACTTGTATTCCCCCCCCCCCCCCCCACTATGAACACTGCTATATTAACCGATGCCTATTTAGCCTGTTGTTTTACTATTGTTACTTAAATATAATTAAAAAAAATTGCCCTCCCAGATGAAATTTTGCATATTCTTGTTCAATTCATTGTGAATTCTTTGGCTCAACATCGACTTAATCTGAAAAAATGTGACCTGTTACTTGTGATTTATGAATAATTAATTATTATCTTATAAAAAAAATGAAATATGTTTGTGTTTGAGATAACTCATGAACACATGATATGTTCGCAATATGAAATGGAGGGGGTCAAAGGTCAAATTGAATTGGTAAGTGGTCATCAAATTTGCAGGATATGTATTTTGAACAAAATAGAGGACGATTAAATTTGGGGAAATGAGGTCAAAGGTCAGAGCCCTAATTGTAATTTTCTATAAAACTGGATAAAAGTCAGAATAGTGAAAAAGTAAATATCTTATATAAATCAACATGCTTTTTTTAGTGCTACTTTGTCTATTTTAACAATTTTATAATCATTTTGAGTGCCATTTTGAAAAATATTTTTAAGTGCCAATTGCAGCACTTTGATTGGACGTCAATGACCGTCAATGGGACCGAAACTACACGTCTTAAAGTTGATCCTGGAATTTCCCTTTGCCTTTTTCTCCACGTGAACTTAAACATGTGCACGAGTGTTAAGCATGCTTGTGTATGTGAAGGACGTATGTGGCTGGTATGTGTGTAAAAAGGAGGTTCGGGGGGCACAAACGGGGGCCTCAACAGGTTCGGTCCGGCCCACTTTTGCCCTTCATGTGACCCAAGCGTCCAATTTCATCCGCTTCACGTTGTCCTGCTCCGGAGGTTCGGCCGAGGCGTGTCGCAGGAGAAGCGTGGCGGGTTGCTGGACGCCGGCCGGCTGGTGCGGGCGGAAGTCCAGTCCGCCGCCGCCACCGCCCCGACCGTCATCCCGGTCGCTGCCGTCGTACGAGCTACCGTTGCTACTCAGGCTGTCGACGGGGGAGCGGCCTTGGGTGACGGGGTACGAGGGGGCGGCCCGCCCGTGGATGTGGATCCCGCCCCCGCCACCCAAAGTGGAGCAGGGCGTGCCGCGGTCCCGGTTGGGCGACACCGGCTCGGATTTGATGTTGACATGTGGGTTGGTGTTGATAGTCAGCGGCGCGCATTGAGGGAGGGCCATCGGCCTGAGGGGGGCGCCAAAGAATCATAAGAGTGAAATGTTACATTATATCCTCTCATCTCATTTCATTTTATGAACGCTTTATCTTCACTAGGTTCACGGAGGGTGCTGGAGCCCATCCCAGTTGACTCCAGGCGAGAGGTGGGCGACAATCTGAATTGGTGGCCAGCCAATCACAGGGCAGAATGATAGAAATAACCAATTCCTCATAGCTATGGGGCAATTTAGAGTGTCCAATTAGCCTACCATGCATTTTTTTCAGAATGTGGGAGGAAACCGGAGTACCCGGAGAAAAGCCACACAGGCCCGGGCAGAACATAGAAACTCCACATAGGTGGACTGACCTGGATTTGAACCCAGGACCACCACTATAACCATTCAGCTGCCCCAAACGTTACATTAAAACAATCTTAATAGTAAAATAAAAATAGGATTAAAAAAAAAATAAGAATAAGACTGATATCTTACCCAAAAAATCTATTTTTACAAACAAAATACACAAAATAAACAACTTGTTAGCAAAATTATTTTTTCCTGGTCAGCATAGCAAAATAATATGAAGAAACCAAAACATCCTATTTCCTCAAAATGCATTAAAAAAATCCAGAAGATTCAGAAAAACGATAACACAGGTCTTTTTTTACGCTGGCAAAAAAAGTGCCATCGTTCACAAGGGCCACTTTTATCAAGGCTCCTTTTCCGCCTGGATTTTTTTCGCAGCTCCACCTGACGGACGCCAATTCTTCCAATTAGTGGCGGCGTGCGCAGGAGGCCACGTTCTAATATGTCACACAGGGCGCGAAAATGTGGTCGGCGCTGCCTCGGGTGATGACGGCCCCGAAAAGTCAGAGTCAGCCACAAAAAGCTTTTATTTTGACTTTGCTACTTTTTACAGGTAACTTAGAATTTAGGCTTTGAGAACATTTTGGAACTAGAAAATGACCTTTTCTGGAGAAGTTGCTCTGGTCGCAAAAGTTTAATTACGGAAGACTTTTTAAATTAATTTTGGTGCATTTTCAATCTTTTCCATGTTGAATCGCTGGCTCACATGACAGCATTAGGTGTCCAATTTTTTTGACCAGGGAGATTCGAGTGAATGAAAAAATATTTTTCTAAGTGAGAATTTTGGTTCCACATATTAATTTTTTTTAAAGAATCAGCCTCCAATGATCGATAGATACTGGCCTATGCTAAATATCTACCAAGCTTTTAAGACAGGGGTGTCAAACATACGGCCCGCGGGCCGGATCCGGCCCACCTGGTGGTTTGGTACGGCTCGGGGAAGAAAGCTGCATTGTATAAAAAAATATGAATTTTCTTTAAAATTTGTAGTTTTTGTATTATCCGCTAGGGGGAGCAGTGTTTTAGTACTTGCAGACAACATGAATTGACATTTATTTATGTTCTTATGTTATTCTCTTGTTCATAATATATTGTTCATAATGTAAAAAGAAAATTCTGTTAATAAACATGATAATTTACTCATTCTTTGCACTATTAGTATTAGTGACTAATACAAAGGAAAAAAAGTGGCCTTATTGTTAGTTCTATGTCATTTTCCAATGAGTTTACTGGTCCGGCCCGTTTGATCTCAAATGAAGCTGTATTCGGCCCGCAGACCAGAGTTTGACACCCCTGTTTTAAGACAATCGGTTCACAAATAATGGAAACTTAAGACTTCAGATGAGTGTCCACAAGAACAACAACAACAAAAAGTTGGCCAAAAAGGGCCAAAAGAAGAAGAAACGCTAAAAGTGTACTTACACGAGATTAGTGAGCGAAGCCAGTCCGATGGGCATCTGTTGCTGGGCAATAGCCGGCTGCTGTTGTTGCGGTTGCCAGGTAGCCATGTTGGCGGACACCAGGCCCGCCGGCGTAAACGTCTGCAGGGCCGTCAGGTCGGCGCTCGTCAGCTGGTACTCTGGAACACGAGCCACGACCCGATTATGCCTCGGCGCCGCCCGCTAATCCATATTCATAGAATATTCACGCGCGTTTTAGCTTTGAAGTCGCAACAAAGTGAATATTCATCCGCCGATGCCGCCGCCGGGAGGCACGCCAGACTTCCGTGCCGTTATTAATGTTCTCTAAATGTTTAGCGGGCCGCCGCCGCCGACGGTCGCTCGCTAACACGCCTACGCGGGTCGAAATACGATCGGATAGGGTCGAAGAAATACTTGGAAACGGGCTAGCGAGCTAACGTTAGCGCCATTTGGGTCAGTGGCTAACTGGAGCAAAAGAGCATTTTTTTTTTGGTTGTTGTTTCATCAAAATGCACGGCACGCTTTCATGTCAAAAGTTCAGCGCCAATTAATGGTGAGCGCAAAGCTTTTGATCATATGCCCATCAGCATTGGAAATAAGATGCATCATTTATTTAAATAATTAGAAGGACGCGCAAGTGTAGCGCAATATGGTTGATATGCTTGGGTTTGCTGCCTTTGACAGTATTTGACGTCAAATTGGTTTGCTTATGTTTTAGTGCCATTGAGTCAGATAGATGTCCAAAGTATTTAGACTGGAAGTTGCCAATGAACATGGGCTATGCTAACATGCTACAATTGAGGCAACCATTGATGGAATTAGACGTTCAATTCATTTGAACAATCCCATTGGTTAGCGGGCCGCATTAATTGTCAACTCGATTTTAAGTGGGCCAGACCATTTTAGATATAATATTTAGATTTATTTTTAAATAAATGGATTAAAATAACTGCATTAAAAACCCTGAATATTCAGTTTTTTTATAGATCTAAAACAATGTTTATTTTAGCTTTTTTACAATATATTTTTAGATTTTACAAAATGATTTTTGAACTAAAAACTGCAAAAAAATGGATTAAAAAATGACAATTATTGATTTAAAAGGGGGAAAATCAGGAAATGTAATATACATCTATACTCTTCATTTTAATTTGATCCTAAAACAGAAAGTTGGCACTCATGATTGACTTTCTCGGGCCGCAGAAATTGATGCGGCGGGCCAGATTTGCCCCCCCGGGCCGCCACTTTGACACCCATGCCCTACAGTGTATTTTTTCTTTTTTTAAACGGCGTAGTATCAGGCACAGTTGGGTATCAAATGGTATAAAAGATTTTTTTTTAAAAATGGCGAAGAAGGGGGTAGTTTCAAGTGGAGTAAAAATGTCTCCTTACCAGAATTATATCCAGTCTGCATGGCGGAGAAGGGCGCCAGGAGGCTGGGCGTCGCCACGGAAACCACCGGGGTGGTAAGGGGTTGTGACACCTGGGAGCCGCTGAGCCGCTGGGCATTCTGGGAAAACAAAGCAGGAACACAGTTATCACACCGACTGACATGGCAAGGAAAAAAAACGTCTGGCGCGTTACGTCGCCGTGGTAACGCGGGTGTCAACTCTGCATATGAGAACGCAGGAGTCGATTTCTGGCCGATCGGTATTTAAAATGTGGCTTGGCCATCAACGCTCCCGTCCGAAAGCGATATTTGTCAACAGTGAACGCATGCGACAAAAAAAAAAAAATACATCTAATATACGTGCACATGCTTAGCAAAATGGATGTTAAAATTTTTGGTAGCCATGTATTTTTTTGTCAAAAAAGTTGCCAAAAGGCTGTTTGTTGTTAAAACGACTTTGTTGCGTGGTGACAGGCATGTTCAGGTTCATGCACGGTGCGTTCACAGACAATTGGAAATGACACGCGCATGCCCAAAAGTGGAATTCACCTCGCTGACCAGCTCCAATTCTTCGTCAGTCTGTGTGGCAGGAGGAAACATATGAAGCCATCAATCATCTTAAACATGATTGACAATTTTTACTGGAAAAAATGTGTCTGCATACTTTTTTTGTTGTTTGGCACTTAAGATTAATTTTAGGAGATTAAAACACAATTCTGTGGTTATAGGATTTTTGTATAGTAACCTTAGCGCCAAATAGTTTACGCTTCCATTCAAAATTGTATTAACTATTTTTCATATTTTCATTTAATTGAAAAGGAAAATGCACAAAATATTATTAAGTTCATTATTATTATACTGTTCCAAAAAATAACACACGAAAAAAATATTCAGTAATATTTTAAAATACATCTGATAAAAATCTGATATTTTTTAAAATTGTTTTAAGTTTTTTTTTAAATACTAAATATAAAGGAAAAAAACTGTTATATTTAATAAATTATGTTAAAAATTTCCAATCCAATTAAGAAAATAAGATGTAAAAGAAAAATCTTTGCCCTCAATGTGTTTTAAATCGAAATAATATTCAAATAATTGAAAAAAAAATGATTAGTCGACAATCAAGATCATTTGCTGTTTCTAACAAATGCATTAATAATAGTGGATGTAATTATCCAGCGGCTCACCAGCTGCATTAGGCTCTTCCCAGCATGCGAGGTGATGACCCGGAGATCCGTCTTGCGAGAGCTGACCATCTGAGGGCTGGCGGGGGGCGGAGACTTAGTGGGCACCACCTTGACCAGGTTGCCATTGTTGCCATTGGAGACGGACAGCAGCCCTGGCGAGGCTCGGGCGCTAATGTAGCCGTTAGCTAGGAGGGAAAAAAAGCCAAAAGGTCAAAAACAACACCAAAATCATCTAAAAACATAACACTATTTCCCAAGGGGTCACTACAAGTTTTGGACCACAACTTTGTCCAAATCCTCAACAACCAAATCTGAAAATGTGCGATGACGTTCTCGACAACTCCCGTTACGGCACAGAAATGTCCGTCAAACGTTAATCGCGTCGAAGCAGCTGAAAAGCCACAAACAAACGTGACAACTGTGCCGTCTTGTGACCCCCCCCCCCCCCCTTTCGGGGCCCTTCTCAGCTGTCGCCCCCTTAGCTCCGCCCCCTTTGCGGTGAATCTTGGCAGGGAGCGCTTCTCGGAGGTGACTTTGACGCTGACCAGAGCTTCCCCCTCAAAAGGCCATTAGCGGCCATGACGCTGCCAGCTGTAAGCGATATCTTCATGGCTTTTTTTTTTTCCTTTTTCTTTCCCATGTGGTCCCTCCTACTCAGCTGTCGCACACTCGCCGTTTCGGGAACATCCAAATTGACGTCAGGCGCCGCTCCCAGCATTCCCGGGTGCAGAGTCACTGCCACCCGGGTGGGAAAAAAAATCATAAAGCACACGGGGAATTTCATATTTTGTGTGTTAAAGCGGTTTTGTGTGGGCGTCTGGTTGTCATGACAATGACGAGTGTGCCCCGCTTTGACTTTTTTCAGGGTTTTTTTTTAATTATCTTAGGTGCTTTGTTACTAGCTTACGGTTTTGGTTGAAATTAGCGTTATTTATTGTATTTTAGGGAATACAAGTGCCATTTTTTTATAGTTTGGCTGGCTTTGTGGATTACATTGAAGGGAAACTTTTTGTGTTGTTTTTTGTACCCCAAATATATTTTTGTGCAATTTTATGCTATTATTATTGTTTTAACGCAAAGGTGGTGGACAAGTTAGACACAAAGAGCCAAAATTTGAAACAAAGAGTCAAAAAGCCACACATTACGTCAGAAGAAGCCTAAAAAATTGGTTATTAATGGTTATTTTTTAATAAAATTATATATTTTTTTGCTTTTAATGAGCCCTGATAAATTTGAGTGTGTTTTAAGAGATAATAAAAATTGGAGAAACATGAAACAAGGCAAAGAGCCAAAGTATATACAATATTTGATAAGAAGCAAAGAGCCGCATTCCTTTTGGTCGGAAGCCGCATGTGGCTCGAGAGCCATGTGTTTGCCAACCCTGGTTTAAGGTATAATGCTTTTCCCTTGGTTTCTGATCAATTAAAAAATGTGATGAATATATATTATATTTAAAAAAATGTTTCCAGTTGGCATTAATTTGACACAAAAAAATGTGACTTATATGTATATATATATATTATATTTAAAAATTGTTTCCAGTTGGCATTAATTTGACACAAAAATGTGATTTAGAGCTATGTTATACATATTATATTTAGAGCTATATTATATATATTATATTTAAAAATTGTTTCCACTTGGCATTAATTTGACACAAAAAAAATCATGGTGCTCTTAAGAAAATGGAGATATTTTTCTCTATGCTTCTCCTCTCCAAAATGGAAGCCTCATTTTGCTTCCCGTGTGACATTGTGTCCTCTGGACTGTGAACCTCAGCTGTCGCCTGTCAACACTCGTGCCCGTGTTTGAGCGTGGCGAGCTTGTTTGGACACACGGCGAAACTACTTTAGCCGTTGTTTGCTAGCGAGGCGCCGCCATCCCTTATTTGGCTATTTGACAAAATGTCTACTTACGGACTGGACTTGGGCACGCTCCGTTGGAGTTCCCCAAATCCCCTACGAGGAGGGCGCCTGCAAAAACAAAAACAAAACAAAAAAATCACACAAAAGATGAAAACAATCGACCATTCTCATTCATTTTGGCTCTTATGAGACAATGTGTTGTGTCCACCAGGGGGCAGACATTTTCAAGATGCCTAGAATCGCAGTTTAAATGTAAATTCCGGCATGGAAGGGTTAATGGTGCACCAAATGTGATGTGTTTGAGGAGGATGTTTAAGAGTAAAAAAAAATGAAATAAAAGACTAGAGGGTGGAGGTGGAAGTCGTTTGTCAGGCAAAGAGGAGCTGTCAATCAAAAGCGTGTGGGCGGCACTTCAGACAAGAAGACGCTTGTTTGTGAACAGGCTTTTGTTTTGGCGTTCCTCCGCTTGATGATGTTGCCGCTCGTGTCGGTAGATGACATCAAAAGAGCCAGTGAGATGCAAAAGTTGAAATTAAGGCGGCGGCAGCCATTGGGCCCCGCCCGGCACCCCCGCGTGGAATACTTGATGATGCCAGTCTTGAGTTGTGACACTACTTTGAGGAAAATCCCAGTTTCTGGCAGAAGTGGGTGACATTTGGGGATAAAATCTTGGAAAAAATATATATTTAGAAAAATGGAGGGATTAGCCAACAAAATGGCCGACTTTTGTGTGATTTGGGGGATTTTTTGGTCTAAAAAATGAGCCCGACTAGGATGCTTGAAAACCAAAAAGTCGGACATTCTTAGTGCAAGACTTTTGTGTCATTTGGGGAATTTTTGACCAACTTTTATGAAACATTGGTCTAAAATATGAGCCAGACTATGTCGCTTAAAAACCAAAAAGTATGAGATTCTTAGTGCAAAACTTTTTTTGTGGGTCTACCTTTTGGTATGGCTTCATTTTCATTAAAAAAAAAGTTGAAAGAGCATAGTTTTGCAGTTCCCAGCTTTCAACCAAAAATAGCCAAGTTTCAGTGTTTTATTTTTTTATGTCTATGACTTCTTGAAACTTTTTTTGTGGGTCTACTTATGATTGGCCTATAAACATTTTGCTTATATAAAATGGCTTGAAATGCTTTTCAAGATGACTTATTTTTTTTTAAAAAGTCCCCCAAAAATACAACTCATAAATTTCCTTCTCTTTCACTATGATTTTTTTGGCTAGTGCGACTTATAGTCCGAATAATACGCTGTGTTTTTTCAGTGAATTCTGTTGCCGGGTAAAAAAATAAATTGAGCAAATTGTACCTGCGCTAGCGGGTCGCTGCGGCAGTCCCGGCGAACCACTGTTCCTCTGCATGGTGGCCTGCTGCGGCGACAGCAGGCGGGGGTCCGAAAGTGCGGCGTTGACAAAAGAGGCGGTGGTAACCAGGGCGCCTGGGTTGTTGCTGAATTGAAGGGCGGCCTGTTGCGGCAGCTGGGCGCTCTGATTGGACACCGGCACGGTGACGGGCATGGAGTAGGTGGGCTGCGGGACACAAGGAAGAAGAGAAGCCGTTATTGGTCGGTTTGCGTTGTCGTCGTCGCACTCGGGTAGAGACAAGTTTTCCGATTAGCTTAGTTAGCTTAGCATCAGCGAAGCAAACGAGCTTGAAGGGGAAAAAGTTACGCCAAAAGAAAACAAACGTTAGCCTGAGTGAATTGGCTTGGCTCCTCCCCCTAAAGCTAAACGGTGATGGTCCGTCAGGATATTATCGGGATTCCACGGCTGCTGTCGAATCATTAAAATGGATGTCAAGGACCATTTGGGGTCGTCCTAGAAGGTGACCCACTTTTCAGGGCGAGAGAGAGAGAGCTTCTTCTATATTAAGAATGTGGGACAGAGTGCTCAAGTTCTGGGTTGTGCTCGGTCCCGTTAGCCCGGGACCCACTTTGACTGTGGGGAGAACGAGGACAGGCCAAATGGAAAAAAAATGAAAATAAAAAACTTTCTTTTCGCCAGAAACAAACCAAAAAACCTTAAAAAAAATAAATTAAATTACTTATTGGTTAAAAACTACAATAAATTCAATTTTCAACATTGCAAGACTGTATTAAAATTACAATGGATCATAATTTAGGCTCTTTTTAAGAAGTAGTACATATAATTTTAGGGTAAAAATTAATTAAAAGAAAAGCCTGGAGTTTGTACCATGGCCACTAGGCGGCAACACTTCACAGAGGTGCCTTTATTTATACACAAGAGGAAGAACCACAAGTTTTTTTCATTCTTCTTGACATAAATTATTTTTTAAAAAGCCTATGTCTGTATATTTATGATTTTTTTTCGTTTATAGCAAGGTGTGTAATAATATTAAATCATTTAAGGTTTAAATAAAATGACTTGATGCTAATTTCTGTTAGCGCATGAATGGCATATTCCATTATGTATTAGCATGAAGCTAACTTTACAAAAAATGCAATATATTTTGTTTAATCCCTAAATATATGTAATTTTTCGCGATCTCTGTTTAATATTTACTTAAATTAAGTGAAATATAAATATTTTTTTGTCGTGATGTCATTCCCAAGGGCGAGATGATAAAAGCGAGCGTGCGTGTTTCCCTGCGACCAATCGACAGCCCGGCAGTTAGCGAGCTCGTAAAAATTGAGCGTCGCTCGTTAAGCCGACGTTAATGGCGCCCGGGCCGACTCTGGTTCGCGAGCGGGGCGGCGTGTCCGGTCGGGGGACGTTACCGTGGCGACCGCACGCCGCCACCGCTAAGAATAGCATCACCTTCTTACAGGAATGTGGCGGAAACTCGAGTTATTACAACAACAACAACAAATAAAAAAAAGTGTCGTTAGCCATATGTTAGCAAATAGCTGCGTCAGGTGTGGATGTTATATTTGATTAACGACGTCCAATTAAGTGGCTTTTAAAAAAAATCAATGAAAATACATCATAAGTACATTAAACTTAATGTCATTGGATTTATGAACCAAAAACAAAGACATTTAAACGATAAGACAGAATTTTTGGATCACACCATTAGCATTAGCCAATATGGCGGTGAGTGCGGGAAGTCATTTTCGCATCGGCCCCTCGGATCCGACGCTAAAAAAGGGCTTCCCGTAGGTGAGGGTTACGTGGACGTGGAAGAGGAGACGTGAAAAGATATGCCGTTAAGAGTCGTGCCACAATTCCATGAGCATCATGCAAAATACCTAAAACGTGTTTTAGGCGTACGAAAGCGTGTTTTTTGGTAGCACTTAATCATGATATTGCGCTTGCTAAGCCTTTATAACACGTTTTTTTCCCTTGTTATGCATTTTCATAGCTAGTGCTTGCATTTCATTTCCTGTGTTGCACTACTCCTCGACCAATCAGAGGTCAGGATGCTGGATTTGGATTGATGTAGTTAACCAATCAAATGTGGATGGGTAGAATATGTCTATTTCAAGTGCAGAGGTACAGTAGATAGCGATATTAATCTGTTCCGGAATTGGGAGCGCAATATTTGCAAGGCATGCAATAGATATTAGTGTATTATATGTATATAGAATAAAAAAAATGAATTAAGCACATAAGATTCTGAAATGAGGGAAGAATAAACAATGAGTGAGGCAGCATATTGCTATGACTTGCTTATTTCTTTTTTAAATTAGTGTTTAAGATGTTTTTTTTAATATTTAGAATCCTGCAAGTTTGAACTAAAGCTGATTTGAACCAAAAAATAGAAAAATATGTTGAATAAGCTTTTAGAAATAAATATCGAAGTACTTAGTAGTAGTCGTTTTTTTTTTTTGGAAAAAGGAAAAGCTAAAAATTGTCATAAAGTGTCGTTTTGGGATCCAATCATGACCCATAAATATTAATACTAAACATAATCGTATCAGTAGACGACGCCCTAAATAAATAACTTTTAAAAATCATCATAAAGTGTCGTTTCGGGATCCAATCATGACCCAGAAATCTTAATACTAAACCTAACTGGTAGATGACACTCCCTAACTAAATAACTTTTAAAAATTGTCATAAAGTGTCGTTTCGGGATCCAATCATGACCCATAAATCATAATAATAATCCTATTGGTAGATTCCAAAATAAAATAAATAAATAACTTTAAAAAAAAAATGCCCCATTTCCGACCACGTCGCTATTTTTCGCCGATGGAACGGTGGCACGAATGGACCGCCACGTGAGGAGGGAGGATGGTGAATGGCAGTGCTCTGTGAGTCAAAAAAAGTCAGCCGCCGCCGCCGCCGCCGTCAGCAGAGGCCAAAAAAAAGGGGGGGTGGGGTCAAAAAGCAGGTTGGTGAGGTTGGAGGGGAGGAGGGCGGGGCAGGGGCGGGGCTCAAGGAGCATTCGCGGCGGTTACTCACTGACAGCCTATAGTTGCGCATCATTTTATCAAACTCCTCGTCAATTTTTTTGTACTTCTCCTCAGTGCGCGGCGTGAGCGAGAAGGGCTCTTCGGGGTCCGGGCTCTCAGAGTCCCGGTGCTCTTTCTTGTTCAGAGCCTTAAGGGGGGGGGAGGGAGAGGGGGGCCCCGAGAGGAGAAGACAGGGGGAGGGGAGGGGGGAGAGGAGGAGGCGGGGTTAGAAAAGCTGACACAAGTGCGAGGTACTCACGCCGTAGCGCTTGAATAGGTTGTCCAGGTCGTCCGTCTTGCCACGGTATTTGTCTTCGTTTAGCGGGCTTTGGTCGACGGAGTCGTCGCCCTCGGGTTCGGGGCTGTTGCAGCCGTTAAAGCTTTTCTTTCGCAAGGTCTGATTGCCGTGAGAAGTGGGAAGAAAATATCAGTTAGTGACATCCAGAGACATGGGAGGTGAAATCGGTCCTGGGATAAAAAATGAGTCGTTTAGACGTCTAAAATGGAGAAAAATAATGTTTTTTTGGGGGGTGGTACTTAAGGAGAGGGATAAAATATTTGGGAAATATTGTTTGGGGGATTTTGCATTCAGGTTAGCATTGATTATATATCGAAACAGCAGGAAAAGATATCTAAGAAAATAAATTATGTCAAATAATACAGTAGTAACCTTTTTTAAAGAGTTTTATGGGAGTATATATTCTTTCATTCAAATGTAATCAATAAAATGTAGGCTTTTTGTCCTTATTATAAATTTATAAAAGTGAAAAAATATTTGCGAGAAAATAGAAATTAATTTTACATTAATTTTTTGAAAATTACTATTAAAAATATTAATAAAATAAACAGTTTTGTGCATTTGGTTAACAAATAAAAGGAAAATAAATCACAGTTCTTTGTTTTTTGGCATTTATGAAGTATATAGTTTAAATAAAAAATACAATATTTATGAAATAAACTAATGTGAAAATATCTAGTCATTTAAATGTTCAAAAAAAAAGAAAATAAATGAATTTTGATCATATCTAGATTCATCAAAACTACTTGTAAAAGCATTTGATGACCAATTAAGTTTCGAACTGGTGTTGTGGTGGCGTCAACCCGTCCATCCGTACTTTGACTCCCACGCTACAGCGAGAAATGAAAAACATTTTAGCCTTGAGCAAGAAAAAAACCTGGCCGAATGCACTCAAGAAAACAGAACGTTATTGCGAGCGCAGAGCGTCCAAAGCCATTGGCAGCCGGCGATCGGCGCAAAAGCCGCGACGATTCTCGGCTCAAAACCGATTGGCCGCCCGGCTAAGGAGCTTTGCAGGCGACAAAAGGCGGCGTGAAATCTGCCGCCTTGAAAATCAATTAGGAAGAAAAATTGCAAACACCAAGCAGTTATACTCAAGAAAGAAGTACAAAATACGGCAGTACTTTGCTACTGGCCAAATATAAATGTTTATAGCAGGGGTATAAAACTCAAAAGAACGAATATAAGTGCAATATAGTGCAGGCTAGTTTGACAGCGGCCATGTTGATAGAAAATAAATAAAGCATTTAATTGTGTACATACAGCGTCATGTGTCAAAGTGGCGGCCCGCGGGCCAAATATGGCCCGCCGCGTCATTTTGTGCGGCCTGTGAAAGTAAATGCCGACTTTCTTTTTTAGGATCAAATTAAAATGAAGAGTATAGATGTATATTAAATTTCCTGATTTTCCCCCTTTTAAATCAATAATTGTCATTTTTAATAATTTTTTTCAGTTTTTAGGTCAAAAATCATTTTGTAAAATCAAAAAATATATATTAAAAAAAGCTAAAATTAACATTGTTTTAGATCTATAAAATAAACTGAATATCCAGGGCTTTTAATCCAGTTCTTTTAATCCATTTATATTAAAAAAAATCAAAATATTATATCTAAAAGTTGACATTAAAGGTCTGACATCCTTGATATACAGTATGAGCTCCAAAGTGAGGCAGAACACCCCCGCGGGCCGCTTAGGGCCACAAAACAAAAACATAAACTGCTGTTTGTGTTATTTATATCTTATTTCTGCCAGAAGTAACAATCAAAAAGAAAAAAAACAATTTGCCAACCATAAGAAAATGATCTTTCTTTTAGAACGCATTACCGTTAAATGCCACTAGGGTCGAAAAATCTGAAAATGAGATTTTTCATGTGTGGCAGCTCAGTAAACATTATTGTTATTATTCTCCTCAAATAAATGGATTAGTCAGTTACAATTAGCCATTTCATTGGCTGCCGACCCTCCCGGTCCATCATCGGCCACTAAATGCCCCTCCCCCCTTCCGTCTGCCATCTTCCCGCGCCTTCCGCTGCCTTCCGCCGCCGCTCTTTTCTCTTCATTCCATCGCCCCGATTGGGATCTGCGGCCGAGCGGATTAACGCGTAGTGGCAGCGGAGGCGGCCATCCCGCCCACCCGCACGCGCACTCTCGTCAGAATGACGGAACGCGGAACCCGGGCGCGGGCCAATCCCGACACGAGCTCCGGCGTTAAAGTGCTTCTGAGCATACATCGGAAGGCAAACGGTCGTACGCACTCTGACCCGAGCTAAGCCGAGCGAACGAACGGCGTTCCTGCGTGACTACATCGGCGAGCTCTTCATAATTTATAGCGGAAAGCACTCGACGGACGAGATGCTCACGGAGGCAGCCGGATAGAAACCCGCCGCATTTGGCGAGCGGCCAATTATCCGCGCCGCCGCAGATTAAGCCTCCATGTAAATCGTATGATTAAGTGGCGTCCGGACGGCCCGGACGAAAAAGGCTGGCTTGGTGATGGCGAAAGGGGGGGGGGGGGGGGTTAGCTGTTCTAGTGACAGATGCCCGACAAGTGTCATGTTTCTCTTAAGCTTTAGCCGGATGGGTTAAGCCTCCCAGTTTGCCACTTCCTGTCAATTTTCGAGTACTTGGCGCATGGATGTCAAATTAAGTTGTTTTTTTTTGTATTTTTTGACTTTTGGAATTTGGATGTTGAATCCATTTTACATTATGTATGCTAATTATGGATGGATGTGAGTCGAGTTGGGGTCTTTTTCCTGCAATTTAAACAAAAATATCTAATAATAAAGCAATATTATTACCAAAAACAAGTTTTTTTGCGATTCTGTTGTGTAGGTCAAAATAAGATTGATATTGATATTGAAATAAACTTTTTTTTAACATTATTAAAATAGAAATATGGCCTAATCATACATTTTCAGCGGGTGGAAAAAAATATCAGTTTTTTTAAATGGATTTATTCATTTTCATATATTAACGAATGGTCAATATCATTATCAATATCATTTTTCAAGATTGGCCTATGTAATAGTTTGTTGCTGCCTGATTTTTAATATTTTGGTATTAGAATATTTGGATTATTTTCAGGTAAATATTATTTGTATATTAATCATCAGTGGATTAAAATAGTTGATGAATATGATCATTGATAATTTGCTGATTTGTCAACTAATCTTGGCAGAAAATGACTTGTTTTCTGTATATATATATACATATACCCAGTTAATACATATTTTATCTGCTAAAATATTTGATAGTCCTTTCATACAAGTTCATGTCAGGTTAAAAACATACACCACTGTGCATGTATATATTCATTTCTATCCCACAATAAAAAAAAAACACTAGTATTTTGACCCAATTCTATCAAAAACAACTCCACCATTACTCACACATTGACGCACTTTCTAATTTCAAAATGTACATCTCTATCTTTGTTCTGAATCTCGCTTGATCTCCACCATCTCTATCGTCTCACGCGATTCTACCTCCGCGCCACCAAAAAAAATGTCGCCACCCCCCTCCGACCCACCCATGGTGATTTACGAGATCTCGTACACAATGTCGAGGCGACCTCTGACCCCTAAAAGAACGTTTCACCAAAAAACCCTCGCCCAAAACCAGCGCATCCGCCCTACAAACAGCTGTTTGATAACGAAGTGCGCCGGGACAACCGAGGACAAAGTCGGTCAACATGTAGCTTAGCCTAGCTTAGCATCCTTTTACACGGGAGGGGAGGCGTGTACCCTCCCCTCCCGTGTAAAGGATGCACAAAAACGCACGAGCAGGACGCGCACCAGGCTTGAATATTGTATGAGGCGCTCTCCGGGGCCGCGGAGGAGCATGCAAAACACACACACACACACACACACACAAATACACACTTGCACACAAATGAACGCAAGCATAAAGAGGACCAAAGAGACAAGCGCAACACGCACACATTGAAAAACACAAATACACACACACATGGGCACAAACAGGACCAGTGGAGCTTGAGCTGATGTGGCCCGGAGCTGCCCGACGCCCTGCGACACACGCACACATGCACACACACGCATTTGTGTGTATTGCAGCCATCTGCAGCCCGCAGAAAGCTTTCCTGCTGACATTGGCAGACAGGATGGACGACAGCGGAACAAAATAAAGACATTTTAGATGTTTTTTGGTGAAGAAAACGATGGCGTTTTGTCCATTTGAGATCTGAGTTCGGCCTTATTCGGTTACCCGCTTGCCACGCGGGGATGACGCAGTATGCTAGCAGTTAATTCTGGGTGTTATGTCGAAACTATCATTGATTATCATAGTTAGCATTTGTAATGATATGCTAATTAGTAGATGTTGACGGATTGATAGAATGGTTACGTAGCAATAATACATTGGAAAAACTATGAGTCATGTATGCTAGCTGTGATGTAAAAACAATGAGCTATTGTAGCTGGTTTTTTAGCATTATGCTAGCTGGAAAATGATGAAAAAGTGAGAGAATTTTTAAAAGGTATTGACTGTTGGGTAGAAGGCTAACAAAGGAGTGGGCAAACTTTTGGACCCAGGGGGGCCACATTGACTTAAAAATTAGACAGATGGGCGGGGTCAGCACAAGATAGGATACATATAAAAAAGTGCATCCGTTAACAGTACATATGAAATATAAACAGGAAAAAAGACTAAGGTATTAACATACTCATCACTTATCTTTAAAGTAAAAAGTACAAAGTAAAGTCAAAAGGAATGTATTAAATATTAAAATGTCATTTAAAAAAGATAGCGAGGCTATAAAACACAAAAAGCAAATAAAAGTGGCCACAGCTACTGCCACTGGCGCCATCTTTAAAAAAAACCAAAAACTTTTGCACAACGTCAGCGGGCCGGATTAAAACGCCTCTTGGACCAGATGTGGCTCACAAGCCGTAGTTTGCCCAATACTGGGCTAGCAGCTATTTCTGGGGGTTACATCAAAACTGTAATTGGTGATAATGGCTAGCTTTTTTCGTGCTACGCTAGCTAGTACCCATTTTCAATAAGGGGGGCGTCAAAAGTGACTAATAAGTGAACTGAAATGGTAGTGGAAACTTTTGGTAGCAACCGTCTGGCCAAATGACAACCGAAATAAAATGAAAGTCTAGAATGCCGGTTGGACCGCCTTGAACGATAATTACGTGTATGACGCAGAAACAGGAACCATTACAAGTAATTAAGTCATTGTCGTCAGGTTAAATAAAAGAGGTGAATAGAAAACGCCTGCGGATGAATTCCCGTAGGAAACCATAATTTCTGCCCATGGAAACATTTCAAAGGTGAATGCTATTACTCTCTTGTATTTTTCCAAACAAGAAATGCCAAACTTGGATTTGAAGAAGAACTGGTTGGGTTAGCGTAACATAAAACATGGTTAAAAGACAATAAAAACAAGGATGATGAACTGACAATTATTGGCCAGTGGTTCACGTAAGATAACATTTGCATAACATATCATATGTTGAGGTATTCAAAATGGACGTTTTATTGTAATTTATAAATCCTGGCATGTTATTAAAGATGTGCTATTAAATCTGGAAACAGACGTCATTTATTTAATAAAAAAATGTCTTTTTTGCATAAAAACCCATTGTTGGTTGTAAACGGGAATACTTTTTATATGAAAAATAGATTTTTTTCCCGTCAGACTAATTTTTTGGGTATTGAGCACCTAAGAAGGAAGTAGCCCAGTTGCTATGTAGCCTATGCTGTTGTTTTGATCAAAACATTTTACCGAAAACCTGTAAAAAAAGTGGTTAACAATAACATTGGAATGAAAACAATAAAGCTTTAAGTAGGTATTGTTACTAAAAATGTGACATTTAAAAATATCAGGTTTCAAACATTTCAAAAGGTTTCCTGGATAAAATAATTGAGATTTTACTAAATTTGAGTCACTAAAAAATGACAAATGAGGTTAAAAAGTCAACCGATTAAAGTTTCAGTAACTGCGTTTTGTGTTTATGATGATGTCATCAATCCAATAGTGGGCAAAATATATTAGAAAAGGCCTTAAATTATATTATATTTGTAGTTTTTTTTCTGTCGTCATACTTTAACATGAAATATCTTGAACATGTTAGCCAAATAGCACTAAAATTCTGAATTTTCTGACTTATGTCACCACTGAAAATACGATTTGGCTATTTTTTTAACCAAATTTTAAAGACTACTTTACTCCTATTTTTCCAGTCTAGTATAAGGGGTCAGTGGTCCATTTGTTACCTCAATAATGTCAGCGTTGGTCCGGCTCTCGTGAGGCTCGTTGTACTCGGTGTACTTGAGGAGCACCTTGTCCATATCGGTGCTGGCGTACTGGAAGAGCTTGTTGGAGTGGTTGAAGATGATGAGAGCGATCTCGCAGTCGCACAGCACACTCAGCTCGTACGCCTTCTTCATCAGGCCAAACTTCCTCTTGGTGAAGGTCACCTGAAAGGAGTAGGGACAAGAGTTTGAGTTTGAAGATTCAGATTGTCTAATTTCTTTCTTTTGGAGTGTTTTGACGACTGAGATGTTTTATGCTAACTTCCAGCTAATAAGGGGGCTACATTTTCAAAAGAGTGGTCAACTTTCTGAGTATTTTAGGACCTGCAATCTGCCCAAAAATACCATGGAACTAAAAACATGGCAATGCTAGATCAGAACCGAGTACCGTCCTGTCCAAATAAAAAAATAAAAAAAATAATAATAATAAAAAATACATTTGGACAACGTCGGCGGGCCAGATTAAAAAGCCTAATGGGCCGTATGTGGCCCGCGGGCCGTAGTTTGCCCATGTCTGATCTAAAATAATGTTTATTTTAGCTTTTTATATATATTTTTAGATTTTACAAATAGATTTTTGAACTAAAAAACAGAAAGAAATGATAAAAAATTACAATTATTGATTTAAAAGGGGGAGAATCCGGAAATTCAATATACATCTATACTCTTCATTTTAATTTGATCCTAAAACAGAAAGTCAGGACTTATCATTTACTTTCCCGGGCCACACAAAATGATGCGGCGGGCCAGATTTGGCCCCCGGGCCGCCACTTTGACACATGTGGTCTAAATTGTCTTTAGATACGAGTGCGATTGTTTGTTTTTCCCCATCTAGTGCTAACCGTTGGCAGAGATAGGCTCCAGCACCCCCGTAACACTCATGAGAATAAGTGGTAGAGAATAGGAATAAACTTCAAGACTTTTCCTGGCAATAATCGTTCTTATCAAAATTTTGTTGTCAAATTAAAGCAAACCAATTGTCAGCGCCGAAAGGGTAGCCATGGCAACCCTCGGTTTCACAGGCCACTGGTGTCGGGTCTCAATATTACAATGTGAGCCAGAGCGCTTGATTGACAGGCTGAGTACTGTAAGCTTTATCTACAGGCGCTCAGACGGGATTGCAGATCATCCTGACAGGTCGTGTTTACTCTCGATTTAACGGGAAGTACAATTTCAACACTTTTGATCACACTTCTGCCGTCTTCCGTTACGCCGTTCGTTGCATCAGATTGCATTAAAATGAAAGGTGGTGGTGGGGAATGGGTTGATGGAGGGGGGTTGTTGTTTTTAGGCGGCAGACTTGTCGCACGGCTGGGCAAACGTGCTTCTCGTCTGCCGTCACGTTGACTATCCCCGTCGCTTTCACACCCTGCCATGCTCTTTTCCACGCCTGCCCTCCTTCTAATAGCGCAAACACATTTGCGGGAGTGCTCGGGAAGGTGACGTGGACTGATAGGAGCCAGCGTGAGGCACCCGGGTGCTTGAAGGTAGGTTTGATAGTGTTTAGGGCCAAGCCCAACAATGTCTCAAGGTCTTGGTGTACCACGAGTCTCCATTCAAAGCTCTTTTTTTAAATTTAAATCTAGAAACTGGTTCGGTTTTCAATCTTAGTTCAAAATAATGTGCTTTATGAGCCAATTAGTGGGAAAATAACCCCAAAAATATTCAGACAATAATATGCCAAACTAAAGTAATTGTTATTATCAACCATCTTTGAGCTAGGAACAAAGTGGCGGCCCGGGGGCTAAATCTGGTCCCCAGCATCATTTTCTGTGGCCCGGGAAAGTAAATCATGAGTGCCGACTTTCTGTTTTAGGATCAAATTAAAATGAAGAGTATAGATGTATATTAAATTTCACGATTTTCCCTCTTTTAAATCACTAATTGTCATTTTTTAATCATTTTTTCTGTGTTTTAGTTCAAAAATAATTTTGGAAAACCTAAAAATATTTTAAAAAAACACTAAAATAAACATTGTTTTAGATCTATAAAAAAAACTGAATATTCAGGTCTTTTAATCCAGTTCTTTTAATCAATTTATAAAATAAAATCTAAATATTATATCTATATAGTAGTCCGACACCCTTGGCCTAGAAGTTACTAAACTCAAATAGCTGCAGTTCCACTAACCTACCACAAAAGTCAAAAGGCTGTGGCGTACCTCATGGCTCCATCTTAAGCCCCATTTTAATTTCCGAAATTTGCTACAATAGCCCAAAAAAAATCATGCAAATGCTTTCATACGCCCTTTGAGATGAGCTACGGCTGAGGTTAATCTAAGGTGATTCTTAAGGGATCGTTCCCTCTAACGATGCTAACGTGTCGACGTGATATGTAGATGGGCGCACGGAGAGAAAGACGAGTGCTGCGGGGGAGGGAAGCGCAGAGGTGGGCGAGATGTGATGAGGTGGGGAACGGCTTGGTGGGTGAGGGGAAGCGGTTGCCCGTGGATACGACCCCGATATAATTTGATTTGTGGCAGCAGGAAGCAAAGAGCCAACCGGGGCCAAAGTGGAGGAGGTGGAGGCGTGACAGATGCGGGTGGTAACGTGTCAGAGCGCCGTGTGGATGGAAAGATGGCGGAGAAACGCCGAAATGGGACCTCACACCGGCCGGGACGGGTGGCGCTCGCTGAAATGGTCTGAAAAGGCCTGCTTTTGCTATAATCTGACTCAGAAGAAGGTCATTTAAAGACTCGGAAGGTCATTTCAAAAGCAACTGACAGGTGCGACAAGTCATTTGTAGTAACGCGCATAGCAAGCGTTGGATAGAAATGAGCCGTCGATAGCAATTTCATGTTGTTCACTCACTGGAAGTCCCTCAGCGTCGGATGAAAAAGTCGGACTGGAATAAGTTCAGAGTGTTTTTGTTTAGTCGAGTACTCCACTAAAAGCTCAATTCCCAAACTTAGTCCTCATGTGAGGAATAAATCTATCAATTCAAAAGTGCAAGAATGTAAGGCAGAGTTTGTTGTTTTTTTAACTTCTGCTGATATGCCATCAGAAAATCGTCATTGGTTATAGGGTGTGCGATGAAAAAATATCGGATAGGATATATGATGATATATGACATAAAAGATATATGATAATATATGATATGGGCGAGATCTAGTTTCCAAATGCTGGTTGCCCTACCCAAGATGGCCGCCAGAAACACACACTACAACAACTATTATGAGTGAGTATGTATTAAAGAAAAAAAACATCACTACAGAATCTGCATGGTGGCTATAAAATAATATATAATATATAATTTTTGATATCTGATAATACAGGATAGTGAGCGAGATCTAGTTTCCAAATGCTGGTTGCCCTACCCAAGATGGCTGCCAGATACACACACACACACACTACAACAACTATAATAAGTGAGTATGCAATAATTTAAACACAAAAAAACATCACTATATAATCTGCATGGTGGCTATGAAATAATATATGATATATAATATATGATAACATATTTAGTTTCCAAATGCTGGTTGCCCTACCCAAGATGGCCGCCAGATACACACACTACAACTATTACAAGTTATAGTCAAGTATAAGCAATATTTTAGTATTAAAGACAAAAAAAACATCACTATTTATTCTGCATGGTGGCCATTTTTTTGCAATAAAGCACAAACAGGCAAAAATTAATATTAAAAAAAGCCTTGTAATACATTTATTTACACCTTTCCCCCTTTTTTGCTACCCAAATAGGTCACTTTACTCCTCTTGGGTTCAATTCTACAACGGATGGGCCGGACGCAAGCAAGGTGAAGAGCAGGTAACCAATGGCAACGGAAGAAAGCGAAAAGGACCCAGTGTGTTTTTTTCTTTCTTTTTTTTTGGTGTGTGTGTGTGTCTTGGCAAGGTTTTGCTCGCGTGGCAGATGGATGAGGAAAAACACCACTGAGAGCCTCCACGCTGGACTCCAGTCCTTTTCTCGTAGCCAACGGCTCGCTAGCGTTTGTTAGCTTGTGCGCGAGGAACAACAAAAAGGCTCGTTGCTACCATGGCAACACAAGTGGATGGATTGATGACTTAATTGGGTTGTTTTTTTTGGGTGAAATGTTCTATTAGAGTGATTTGGGGTTTATTATTGCTTCAATTTAGCTACTAATTCGTTTTATGGAAGAAAGGATTGCGATTGTCAGGCAACTAAATGAGGAATATGGATTTTTGATTTTCTACTCTTAATATACCCTTAATATAATACTAGATTTCATGTTGATGTTTTAAACCGTTTTTGGGGATTTATTTTTAGATTTGGTTAAGTCTGACATGGTTCAGGAAGTTTATGTTATTATGTTTCTAGCTTGAAATTTGTCTCATTCATGGCTTCTGAAGATTTTTGTTTTTTTTATGACAATGATGGATATTAAATGAATTTTTTATGTCATTTATAGCATGGCTTCTGGAGACTTTTTTTTTTACATTATTTACTTTGTCCTGATTTTTTTTGTGTCATTTATAGCATGTTTTCAGGAGACTTTTTTTTTTCGCTTTTTTACTTTGTTCTGAAATTTGTGTCATTTCTAGCATGACTTCAATACTTTTTTGGGCTTTTTTTTAGATTATTTTAAACTTTGTTCAGATTTTTTGTGTAAATTTATAGGATATTTTCTGAAGACGTTTTTCTTTGTGTTTTTAGCTTCTTTTTTATACTTTATTCTGAAATTTGTGTCAATTATAGCATGTTTTCTGCAGACTTTTTTTGTTTGTTAAGCTCTTTTTTTACTTTATTCTGAAATTTGTCTCATTTCTAGCATAGTTTCTGAAGACTTTTTTGTTGGGCCACTCTAAAAATCGACAAAAAATGCATTTAATTTTACAATTACAGTACAAATGACCTACAAAGTTCCCATCAGGCAGAACGGATCCTTAGCAGGCCACAACATTGACACCCCCGACTTCTGCCACGTGCTGAGAAAGTACCCGTCTACCAAATTTCATGTCCTCAAGTCAAAGTAGCTTCGGGGGCCTGAATTTTGCAAAAAAAGATTTCCACAAAGCGTCCTCCAAATTGGCTCCCAATTTGAGCGGGTATTCACCCACCTTATCTATCTGCTTCAAACCAAATTGGGCCAATCATTTCTGTCAGTCGCAAGCGAGCCAATGTTTGCACTGCCGAGCGGCAAAAATCACATTTGGCCAAAAAGACATTGCGCTTTGCTTGTTTTTTGTATTTAAGAAATGTCAATAATGGCAAAAAGAAAAAGAGAAAAAAAAGCCTGCAATGCTTCACACTGTGAGTAACGCTTAAAAGGAGAAGAGAAAGAGGACGAAATGTGCAAATTGAGATACTGTCACGCTTCCAGGAGGGCCCACACTCGCTCTGATTGGCTGTTTGTTTTGTGGAGCTAGCTATATGGAAACATCTCCCCAATCAACATGTGGGAGGGGGGCGGCGGATCGGCGTGTTCTTTTTCCACATTTATTTCATCACATTTCCATCAGGTCGCTATTCTTTAGCGGTAAAAATTTGGGTTTAGACCAGGGGTGGGCAAACTGTTGGGCCTAGGGGGGGCCAAATTGACTTTAAAAATTTGGCAGATGGGCCGGGGTCAGCAGAAGATACGATACATATAAAAAAGTGCATCCGTTAACAGTACACATGAAACATAAAGAGAAAAAAAGGACTAAAGTATTAACATACTCATCACTCATGATTAAAGTAAAAAGTATAAAGTACAAAGTATAGTAGAAATGAATGTATAAAGAAATATTAAAATGTCATTCAATTAAAGATAGAGGTGCTGTAAAACACCAAAAACAAATAAGAATGGACAGAGCTACTGCCACTGGCTTCCTTCCGTGTGACGGCGCCATCTTGGGAAAATATATAAAAAAATAAAAATTAAAAAATTTAAAATAAAAACATTCTTTGGACAGCGTCGGCGGGCCAGATTAAAAGCCCTCGCGGGCTGGATTTGGCCCGCGGGCCGTAGTTTGCACACCATTTAGACAATCATCAGAGGCGGATATTAACTTTTTTTTTTTCAAATGTAATATCTGTTGTTGTCAGTTGGACTGAATGCGCAAAAATATCATTCCAACTATTGGATAAGTTCCTGATCTAATCACTGATTGCCAATTGGGCGTTTTGAGATTGTCTCAAAAAGACATTTTTAAATGTTTTTTTCATTATTTTTTTACCCCCAAAAGGGCTGGAATGAAGGAATTGAAAAGTGTTAATTCCTCGTCATTGTTTGACTGAAGCACAACAACGAAGCAATTTCAAAGAAAGCTAAATAATAGAAGGAGAATGGAAATTTCCCAACGGGAGGAAGACTAGCGGAGCGGCTGCGCGTCAAAGCGCCATTTTACGAGTCTCTTATGACGTCGTTACGAGGTTTCTACTAACGAGTGTGAAAAGGACGCAAGGGTAGGGAAAACGTCCTCTGACGTCGGTGGCGTGTATCGTCATCTGGGAGGAGAGAGGCCAAATGATCCGGCAAAAACGAGTGGCGCGCTAAATGGGCTTTGCTCTATTGAGCGCGCTCAGAAAATAAAAATTTTCAGCAAATTTTCACAACAATTCTCATAAAACGACTCCGATAGCTAATTAAAAAAATTGTTGAACTAATTTAGAGGTCACAATTTCTTAGGACTTTGAAATAATAGTTATTATCAGGTACTATATGTTTACAATAGAAAGCTTTTCAACATGATATCGACAATTAAAAATACTCCAATTCTAAAAAAAAAATGGATTGGACATTAATCAACAAAAGCATATTTTAGAATTCTGTTGACATTTCTCCAAAGTTGGTTGCCCAAAATGAACAGCAAGTCATTTTAATTACCTTAAAACTAATAATATGGTTAATATAGTGGTCCAAGACTGTCAACTCGCAATACTTGAGAATAATACCAATACATGACATTCCATCATTTCTATACTGCATGAATTTAACATTAAGAAACTTTTTTTCTATAAATTAGCTGCAGCCAAGGGTGGTTCGCGAGCTGCTTTAACGTCAACTTGATTTTACGTGGGCCGGACCATTTTAGATATAATATTTAGATTTTTTTCTTAATAAATGGATTAAAAGAACTGGATTAAAAGCCCTGAATATTCCGTTTTTTATAGATCTAAAACAATGTTTATTTTAGCTTTTTTTTAAATATATTTTTAGATTTTACAAAATGAGTTTTGAACTAAAAACATAAAAATTAGTTTAAAAAATTACAATTATTGTTTTAAAAAGGGGAAAATCAGGAAATTTAATATACATCTATACTCTTCATTTTAATTTGATCCTAAAACAGAAAATCAGGACTGATAAATTAATTTCCCGGGCCACACAAAATGATGCGGCGGGCCAGATTTGGCCCCCGGGCCGCCACTTTGACACAGCGATTGAGAAAATGTTCAAGTGACAAACACAATGTAATGAGTGACAAATTTAGGGAATGAGCTGTTAGCTCTAGCTAGCTAGCTCACCTGTCTATTGCGCTCATCGGTGATCCTCTGAATCTGAATCTTTTTCCTCCCCATGTTGTTGCTGTGTGGCGTCCGCCGGTTATTCTTCCTTTAAACGCTCGCTTGCTGCCGGTTTCTGGAGGGAAAAATCAAGAGGACGAAGGAGCTAGCCTTCAGATCATGGTCCTCCGCCTGGCGTGGCGCCCTGGCCTTCACCTAAGCTGGCCGTCTCCTGGAAAACACACAGCAAAACAGGCTCGCGTCAAACATGGCGGCGCTTTGCTGACCCACTTTCGCCACCGCGAGCGGCGTTTTGGCCCGCCGATAAACAAGAGGGAAAATGACGCGGGGGCGGCCGAGCGGGAGGCCCGAGAGCGCCGAGTCTGTGCTGTGTCAGCTTCATTAGAGGCATCACCGCCACATCGCTGATCGGACGGTCGCCCGTGGCCAACGGACGCCCGCCGCGACGTGGGACGCGCCGCCTTTCGCTCGTTGGGAGTCGGGTGCTTTGCTAATGTTGTTCCTGGAAAGCCTGGGTTACGGCAATGGACGGGAAAAGATGTCTGATTCCTTTCAACTAGGGCCGCTCAAATGACTTTATTTAATTATTGCTTTCAATGGCAGTTTACGTGTCATATGAGGTCGCAAGAAACAAAAATATTAAATGTTCTTATCACAAAATACATGAATTATATATATACTGAATTTTCTTGCATATTTGTCGCCTCCCTGTATAATCCATACCCCTTAAAATTGCCTTATAATCATTCTATTTTACAATTTCTCGCGTATAAGCCGCCCCCTGATTCACAATTCTCACCCCCCTATTCATGGTTTTAATAGGAAGTACAAGTAAGTGAGTTTTTCACCTTTTATGCAAGATAGGGTTTCTATTTTTTTCTTGAATTTCATTCATAGACGTCAAAATAAATTTGTCTTGCGTTATGGCGTTTGGTCCTTGTCACCTTAGAGTTTCGTGCATGTCAAGTCCAATTTGTACACATATAAGCTGTACCCTCTATTCAGACATCATTTTTTGAGCCACAAATCCCACAAATATATATCTATATAGACATCATGTATATGTATTTTTGTGTATATATACACACACACACAAGCATACAATATACACACATACTATATACACACATACTATATACACATACACACATCCTATATACACATACACGCATACTATATACACATACACAAATACTATATACACATACACACTATATACACTTACACAAATACTATATACACATACACACATACTATATACACATACACACATACTATATACACATACACAAATACTATATACACATACACACATTACTATATACACATACACACATACTATATACACATAAACACATACTATATACACACTATATACACACTATATACACATACACATACACATACGTGTATATACACATACATATATGTACAGATATATAATCAGTGCCAAGTTATCATGGATAGACTCCAGCACCCTTGCGACCCTTGTGAGGATAAATGGTACAGAATGTATATAAATTCCCATTTACATATATATATAAATAAAAGAATATGAAAATGTAAACTGGTTTTCCTTTTTTAAAGAGCATTAATTAAATAAAAAATAACTACAAATGAAACAAGAGGACATTCCCTAGTTAGTACATTTTTCTACAGAGAGAAGGGCAACTTTGAAATGCCTCCTGGCCACCAAGGAAGGCGGCGGCGGCGTTATGGTTCCCATTTAACACGGCAGCCAGCGTGTCAACGGCGACGAAGGAACACCTACTCCTTTTTTTCCCCTTTCTCTACAGTTTTTTGTTTCTCCACCCACAGCGCACTAATGATGCCATCCAGGTAGAATTCATTATCCTCCTCTGAACTTGCTTAGCGAAAAGGGAGGCGAGCATTTGAAGAGGAGTTAAAAATGGATTTTTTTTTCTCCCCTTTTTCACAAGGATGTTGCCGACGGTTTCGACATCCTCGCCTCGGGTTCCTCGTCAGGAAAACAATTAACGGCGAGTCCACACACACACGGGCGCATAATTCATGGAGCAGTCGGCATGCGAGAAGAAAAGACTCTTAATTAAGCCTTTTAATTCGGAGGAGATGATCTTAGGGTTGTTGTTTTTTCGGGCTGGGAAAATACTTGTGCGATTGTCATCACAAATTTGGGTTAAAAGTGAATTGATGAGAAGAAAATTTGCAACATTAATAGTTTAGGTCTTTCATTTATAAAGTAAGAATTAGGGTTAAAATTTTGGTGGTGAAAAAAAGGAAAAAGTAGTTGAAAATGATGATATTAAGTTATATTTTTTGAAGAATAAAACTGACATTTCCAAAAAATGAAGGCCAATATTTTTAGATATTTTTTATAATAGAAGCTACCTTTTGAAATGCAGTTTTGATTAGATTTTGAAGATTTATCATTAAAGCCATTGTGTAATTATATTATATTAGTTTTGATTAGATTTAGAAGATGTATCATTAAAGCTATTGTGTAATTATATTATATTAGTTTTGATTAGATTTAGAAGATGTATCATTAAAACCATTGTTTTATTATATTATATTAGTTTTGAGTAGATTTAGAAGATTTATCATTAAAACCATTGTATTATTTTATTAAATTATATTACTTTAGATTAAAATGGTATTATATCCCATATTTAGGAAACTTATTTTTTTAAATTATTTTTATTATAATATTTTTACTATAATTATTCTATTAAAATTATATTCTCTTGCAAAAGTTGGAATAAGCTAGTACTTAAATATTAATAATATAATATAATAATGCTTAAAATGCTAATATTATCTTACCTTTGGCAAACATGAACTTTTCAATGATATTTTTTTGCAAAAGTTGGACATTCTTTATGGAAAAAAATGATTATTTCAGATAATAAAACAAGACTAAGCTAGTACTTTAGCTTAAAAATGCTAATGTTATGTTACCTTTGGCAAACACAAACTTTTCAATATTTTCTTGCAAAAGTTGGACTTTTTATGAAAAAATAATAATAAAACAAGACTAAGCTAGTACTTGAGCTTAAAAATGCTAATGTTATGAACATGAACTTTTCACGTCTACTAAAGTTGAACACCATTTAAATATTATATCATTTTTTTCCTAAGGAAAATGTTTGGACACCCCCTGCTTATAGAACAACCCACATAAAAGTCTTATTTCCAGAAGTAGGTTCCAAAAAGAAGAAAAAAAAACATGTCTCCGTTGCATTTGGCAGGTGTGCAAACGACGTGGCTGGCTTTCCGCTGGCCTATGCACGTATATATTTATTTTTAGCCGTCTATTTTTGGGACGTGGCGGCCGCAAATAGAACGAGAAGGCGGCCTGGCGCCGCCTTCTCGTTCATTCATGACTTGCAGCAGCAACACTACGCGCGTTCTTCTTCTTGGATGGAATTTGGGAAGGTTTCGCAACGACCACAAACGCTAGCTTTTAATGAGAGGCGCAGTTTATTTCCACTTCAAGTGTACGCCATTATTGTACGTCCATTAAGGAAAGGATTAAAAGTGTCACCAATTATTATTTATTTGTTTATGACCTATTTATTTAGGTCTAAAATGTATTTTACTGTGTCTGTATTCTCAACCTCTGGCTACTGTGACAGTTAAGTTTCCCAAAAACATCCTGTATTCATAATAAAGTAATCTAATCTAATCTAATATAATGAATATTCTAATCCAACCAAAAGGCCACTAAATAATCGACAGAAATTAAAACTTCAAATTCTGACTTGATTAACTCGGACTACAACATTTTAGATATCATTTTTCATAAATTTGCACTATAATAATATAATACAATAGCTTTTATCAGGTAGATTAATCATACATCAACTTCCATACATAAGTAAATATACATTTATATTTGTATTTACAACAACAACAAAAAAAATAATGTGGTGCTACTGGATTTTTTTTTTTTTAAATGTCCTAAAATAATAATAGATTCCAAGAAGATAATACATTATTTAGTCATTAATATAATAAAAATTAAATTAAAATAATATAAGAATATATTATGAATTAATAGAGTAAACCTTTTATCAGTCTGTTTTAATATAATATATGTTAAAATAAGATAATAAGTTATTTATTCATTAATATAATAAGAATAAATTAAAATAATCTAAGAATATATTATGAAATAAATAGAGTAAACCTTTTATCAGTCTTTTTTAATATAATATATGTAAAAATCATTATTTTCTATTTATTTTGAAGACTTTCTAATATTTAGCTGTATTTTTTTATTTTTTTATTTTCATAAAACAATGGTATTGCAATAATATTTATTTATTTATTACCCATTTATTTATTTCTATTTTTGTTTATGTATTTTACTGTGTCTGTATTCTCACACTATTGCTACTTTGACATTGAAATTTCCCGAATACAGGTTGAAAAGTGATCTAATCTAATTTAATCTAATGTAATGGCTCCAATGTATTATGTATGTTGTTTAAATCTGCAGTGAGGCATTAAATTAAAGAGTAAGTCTGCAATTGAAATCATTTGACCAAACAACATTGTGGATGAGAAGCAAATCCAAAGTGGACCTAGCGTGGAACCCTGGGGAACGCCCTGGGTGGGAAATGAAAAGTGGGTTACCTCAGAAAAATGTGGACATTTTTTTTTTTTGCTCTTGAACAAGTCATGAATATGTTTTAGACGCCGTTCCTTCCGTTTGATGCAAACGAGATGGTCTCCTCAGACGAGTTGGGCAAAAGAAAAAGAAAAAAAATCCTCTGATTTCATTTGCTTTTAACAAGAATGTTCTTTGCTTTCATGATTTTTTTTTTTTTTTAATATTTGAAGTTTTGTCTGGTGGACTTTTGACACCGTAAAGATGTCGGAAACGGGAAAAAAATGTCGGATCTAACAGCGAGGGAACGGCAAATCATCAGTAATGACGAAGAGGTCCAATACATTTGAAGTGGAAGTTATCCATTTTTGTATTTTGGGGAAAATATATTTGTTTAGTTATTTACACATTTTTCAAAAGGGAAAAAAATACCAAAAATGTAATTTTGCCTTTTTAATGACTAAAAGTATATTTTGTCTTTGCTTTCTATTTTAAAAAAGGGTAGTAACGATTTATATATTCCTTAATTATGATTTTTTTTTAAATTATATAGCTAGTATTTTTTATTTTTGAAGAAAATAAAGCTCTTAAAACTGTAATTTTTATTTTTTCTCCACCACTAACAACAAGTTTGTTCTATTTAACCCTTTTTAATGGAAAGGTACACCAGTAAATATTTTCTATTAAAAAAAAATCTAAGATTTTGGAAGAAAAAAGAAAAAAAAATATTTGAATATGGAAACAAATAAATTCTTCAATTCAAGAACTTCAGGAACGAGAAGTGAATTTAATTCCCACGAGTAACATGAAACCAAAGTACAATTACTTTGAAGTGGCTGGCAGGCTTTTGTTGTTGATTTTTCATTCAGACAACAACTCTGACGTGGATTAAATTACTGATATTTATCAAAAGTTGCGTGGGCGGCAAGTTTCTATTTTTATCCACCTTTAAATCTCCAAACAAGTTTGCTCCACAATGTTTTTTTTTTTAAACAGTTGTCTTCTTCCCGAATGGAAGCGTGTTAGTCCAGTTTTTTTTTTTGACGAGCAGCTGGCAACAGTTGACTGGAAAGTCTTCAAAAAACTCACGAGCCAATCAAGTCACGCCTAAATTATAAAATGACATTTAACGCTTTCATGTGGTCGAGTTGTTTTGATCCGTTTTGCACCCTCGCCCTTGTATTCGATGAAATAACCGGTTTCGACTATGCAGAGGCGAACGGGCAATAAAATGGTTTTTATTGTGCTATTTCAATAGTTATAGGTCAGTGTGGTTTGAATTATCTTTGACAAGATTATTTTGTATCACCTGACGCGAGTTAAAGCTGATTTGGGGGAGGGAGCATGTGCATGTGGAGGGCAGAAGGGGGCGCTGTGCCTTGGCATCAGGTCCGAAGGACGCTTGTGTGTGACCGCCGTGCCAAGCTTTGGCAGAGAAGGACGGCTTGAGCTCCGAGTCCTCCATTTGGCCCTCCCCTGCCCGCAATCCACTTAACCAATCATGGGGGAGCGTGTGGGGGCGGGGAGGGGGGTGTCGGTGCACTGCGAAGGAAGTACATCCCAAGCGTAGGTGATTTGGGGGATGGGCGCAGGAAGACGCTTGACAATTTGCAATGATTGTCCACTTGGATTTTGACGTTGGAAGAATATCAATATTGGGAGGAAAGATGAAAGTGACAAATTTACTGAGCGAGATGTATATTGATTTGCGGTGGGGGTTGCTAGCGAATGGTGATGTTTGAGAATTGGATTGGATAACTTTACTTATCCCGTATTGGGGAAATTTCATTGTCACAGTAGATATAACAAAACTTTAACAAAACAAATGGCTGAGTGTTAAGACCTACCATATGCATGCATGTACATCTATGTGTATGTATGTATGTATATATGTGCTTATATATAGGTATGTGTATGTATGTATGTATATATGTTCTTATATATAGGTATGTGTATGTATGTATATATATGTGCTTATATATATGTGTATGTATGTATATATGTGCTTATATACATGTATGTGTATGTATGTATATATGTGCTTATATACATGTATGTGTATGTATGTATATATGTGCAAATATACATGTATGTTTATGTATGTATATATGTGCTTATATATATGCATGTGTATGTATGTATATATGGGCTTATATATAAGTATGTGTATGTATTTATACATGTGCTTATATAAGTATGTGTATGTATGTATGTGTATGTACATGTGTGTATATCTATTTATATATATTTCAGCAACATGCTTATTTAAATATTTATCCATGTATTTATTTATCAAGTTACTTATTACCTTTCTATTTGTCTAAAATGTATTTTTCTGTGTCTGTATTCTCACCCTCTTGCTACTGTGACAACAAAATTTCCCGAATACAGGATAAATAAAGTCAAATATACACATTTAATAAAGTAATGCAATCCAAAACAATTTTGATATACCGTCATATGTGTATTTGTCTTCCAAATATATCTGTATTATTTGTCCTATTTGAAGTTTTCCGTAATATTATTTCACAGTTTGATACGGTAAGCCATTTTTTACTTCCCATTGTTTCATTATAACGAAGCGTCTTTCTTCAATTCTGGAAATAAGCAACTCCAAATCCTTTGTTTTCTACAATTTTCTTCTTAGAAATACCGACATAACCAGAATTCTCAGTCAAGATGTCATCGTCTAAATGGCTTTCAATCCCCATTCACGATGATTGTCGATAAATCGTAACAAAACCTTCCCAAATTCCGATAAAAAGATGACGTCGGCGTGGAGTTTGACCCAGAAAACCACTGTTTACATCACAATAGAAGCGAGTGTTTACGAGGCCCCGCCCCCGATATTTTCTCGCTATTGACGTGCGATTCCTTTGATATCGTTAACGTGGCAAAACAAAAGCAAACGTTTTTTTTTGTTTTTTTATTTGGGTCGTGCATCCGCGTGACGACCGTGCGGCAACTATGCGGTTTAACCTGTCAGGTTCCGTGGGCGGAGCTAAGCGAGCACGAGCAAGTCGTGGTCGGGAACGTTGTTTTGCTGTCACGCGTCGGATCTCGCCGAATTTGATCAACGGTTGAGAGATCAAATTCTTTTTGGAGGATTGTTGAAGATTAATTGATTAAATGGCAATTAATAATTGACTAAATCCTATTTTTGAGCTCTTTAAATAATGAATTACTCCATTTTATTTTCCATTCTTTGAGAAAAAACATCTAAAGAATATATTTTTTAATATATACATATATGCATAAAAACTAAAAAAGAGAAAAAAATGGAAGCATTTCATGTATTTGTTTTGCTAATTATGTATTAAGTGAAATTTTATTTATTTTTTTGTAGTTTTTAAAAAATCTATATTTTTTATTTTATACACATAGGCATAAAAACTGAAAAAAGTGGAGGTATTTCATGTATTTGTATAGCTATTTATGTCTTAAGTGTTATTTTATTTATTTTTTGTAGTTTGTAAATTTAAAAAAAAGCAACTTTTTGTATTTGTTCATTATTTCATGGTTATTTTATGATAGATATCTTTTCCATATTTCATATGGTCAAGACTATTTCATCTGTCATATTCAGTCAATCCCGAGAACTGCGATTGCGCGCATGGCATTCCAGTCACCAACAATCTGGCGTCCGATCGCCGCCGACGCGTTTGTTGTCCGCACGAACTTTCAAACGAGCGTCCTCCAGCTGCTCGGAAATGGAATATCTTGTAAACAAAACGCGACGCCAACTGGACGAGAGACGAAAAACAGAAATGGAGAAAATCGCTTTTCATAAAACGCAGATCGAACTAACGAAAAACAGAAATGGAGCAAACGGCAAATTTAAGAAACTAATTTCAAATCTGTACTTCCTATTCACCCAAAAAATTCCTTCATTTTCCATCCCGCTTATCCTCACAGAGGTCACTAGGGGTGCTGGAGCCAATTCCAGCCAACTATGGGCAGCCAATTGCACATAACAGGAAGACAAACAACCATTCCCACTAATAGCTAGGGACAATTTAGCATCCAATTAGCCTAGCAAAAACAAAAGCACTCCCAATGGACTGATTTCGCCTGAAGTGACGCGCATTCAATTGACCGCAACGGAATGAATTCAGTTTCCCCGACGACAGCTCTCGATTTTACGACTCTTCGACGGACGGATTGGTCGAAAGCAAATCGGGAAGTCCTCGAAATGGCCCCGAGAAGACGACTTGGGGGGGATATTGACGGCGACTTTTGAAGGTAAACAACAGAGTCACGACAGGTGGTGGAGCGCCCGCCAATCACAGCGCCTGACACATTAATAGCCCGGCTAGCGGAGAGAGGGGAAACCAACAGGTGCGGCGGTTGCAGGCGTGCTACAGAGCGGACGCTGGGTAAATCGATCCCCTCAGACCCCCGCCCCTCAATGACATCCCCCGGAGGTCTCCCTCCGCCCCCCCATCCCCTCCTCGCCTTCCCTTCACCGTTGCGGATATTTCAGTGAGATCGAGTCGAGTCATAAGTCTTCCGTTTTAACCTTCAAGTCTAAAAGCGGAATTCTAAACGTTCAGCTTAGGCCAAACTACATGTGAACGGAGTCGTGTTGCATTCAGGGACACTGGGAATTCGGGATTTCTCGATGACATATTTTTACATTCATGTCCGAGTCCCGTTTCAATATAAATGTATACAATATTTTCTTCTCAATTTGAACATGGCAAAGCAAAAAAAAAGAATAACAATAATTTTTCAAGAATTTCAGAATTTACGACTATTTTTTTGGTTATTAATTTTACATAAACTTAGACCACAAATAAAGTTAGTCAGCAAAACAATATTACTAGTGCTCACTGGAATGTTCTCTTTGAGCGGCTAGTGCAAATAAATATTCCTTAATTTTCTGTACCACTTATCCTCAAAGGTCGCGGGGGTGCTGGAGCACATCCCAAGATGTGAGTAGGGGACACTCTGAATTGGTAGGGAGCCAGTCGCAATGTAAATAAAAAAATATCTAAATAAAAACATACTGTATTTCTAACTTTTTTAACATGGCATGAATACGAGTAGAAGCAATTAGTGGAACATAAGCGAGAATAAGCATTCAAACCAGTGTAAGTGTCTCTTACCGTGGGAAGAACCCGACAAGGACTGGAGACCAGTTGCCACAGGAGAAGGTAGTCCAAAAATCAGGTCCAAGATGGCAGCTAGCGTCCCTGTGGCCAAAGAAAGAAAGAAAGAAAGGTCGCTGTTGGTGGACCAAACGTTTGGTAGAGTGTCCGAGTGACAACTGCTTCTGGAACACGCCTCCCCTCACCCGCCCCAGATAGCCCCCCACCCCCCACTCTACCCCCAGCCTCCATAACCTAACACCTCTTCCGAGCACATGCGCGACCCATCTCTACCCAACTCCTCCCACGTCACCCTGCGTGGCGTGCCTTTGGGCAACTGCAGACGATTTGTCAGCGTCCATGTTGAACATTGACAGTTTTTAGTTTGGTATTTTTAAGCAACCAAACGTCACTTTTCGATGTTCTCATTGGTTCAAATGGATTGGACGTACATGCTGGGAAAGGTCGAGATGAATGGTATTAATTTAAAGGGTGCCAACTTGTAGTTGCAAGTCAAAAATCTAAATTAAAAATGACTACAAAAAGGACATTTAATATATAGAAAAATAATTTACCACAGAATTTGGGTTCTTTTGGGAGATTTTTCACTCAAAACAGTGTAGTAAGGAACGCCCACTCAAATTCGGGTTGTGACATCACAAGCAGGAATGTTGATGATGGCTAGCTATTGTAGTGCAATGCTTTAGTAGTGTACAGTAATCCCTCGATTATTGCGATTAATGTAGAGCAAACATGGCTGCAATAAACAAAAAACCTTAGGAGGTGACCCCTATTTAAAAAAATAATTAATATATATATATTTTCTTTTACTTCAGAGCCGAGTTCTAGTAGCAAGCCGAGGATAGGGGAGTGGCCTCCGCTGGAAAATTTCAGCGTGGACTTTAAGATTTTTTATGAACTTACAAAAAAAATGTAATTAACAAAAAAAATCCCCTTGAAAAAACAATGCGATGTAGTGAAACCGCTCTAGTTGAAAGTGCGATATTCGAGGGATTACTGTAATACAAAAACAATGTTTGTGACTTTGTGGACTACTTGCAATAGTCTGTCTAATCACCTACTTTTATCTAAATATTGGCCGCTATTGACAATAATTTTCACTACTCTGAAAAATCTGCCACATTTGGGTGTTTTTGTTATACTATTTTTAAGTACAACAAATAAAACTGAAAAAAAATATTATTCCTCAACATAGCCTTTTCAGCAAATACAACCAAAACACAGAGAGATCATTGAGTTGTTCAAGATGCAAATATCTAAGAGTTGAAGTATCAAAAAAATCCCTTTTGAAGACTGGAACAACCATCCAAATGGATTTTGGAGCGGCGTGCCGATTATTGGAATTGCAGGCCACACAAAGACAGCTGGACAAGTACTTGGACATTCACGCGCAAACATGCTCAGCTGTTGTAAAAAAAAAAAAAAAAAACATGATGGCGATGTCTCGTGCATTTCGGCCATACTTCAGAGAGCCAGAGGTCTGAAAATGGGAATAATGTCTCGATAGGCTCTAGAGCCGCATTTGGTTCTTTTAGTTTTTGCCTGTAGCCCTAAATGGTGCCGTAAAGTTCCATCCAATATATTTTGCTTTACATTGTATGGCCTTGCTATTCCAAAAGAAAACTACAACCCAAAGAACATAATCCTAATTAAACTTTTCCATTGCCTTTGTCTTATTTTGAAAATCCTAGCAAGTGTGATTTGGCCCGAATTAAGTGGCTAACCGTATTTGAGGAAGGCCAGGCGGAAAACTAAGGAAGCGGCTTTGGAGATAACGCGAGTGCCGACTGATAAAATGGCCGCTTGTCGGGTTAAGAGATTCTTGGCAGTGTTTTACGTCACAGAAATAAAATGTACTTCTGCTTTCGTGTATTGATGGCAGTGAATAGTCAGAACAGTATTCCATTCCATTACATCTATTTTTATATCTTATGAAACACAAATCAAAGCTGTTTTTTTGTTTAGTTGACCACTACAATTTGCTAATTGGCTGTCATTGCTGAGGTCATCATCGCTAAATGCTAATTAAAATGCCTAATTGAGTTGTTCACTGCTAATGGCAAAACATGGTTTGCGCTGGTTTGTATATTTGCTGAGACATAATAGAGTAAAGTAGAATGGAGTACATAGACATAGAAATGTAAATTGGTTAATTTTATCACCGCTAATAATGAACTTTGTCTAGATCACAGGTGTCAAATTGGCGGCCCGGGGGCTAAATCTGGCCCGCCGCATCATTTTGTGCGGCCCGAAAGAGTAAATCATGAGTGTCGACTTTCTGTTTTAGGATCAAATTAAGATGAAGAGTAAATTTCCTAATTTTCCCCCCTTTTAAATCAATAGTATTTTTTACATCAATATTTTCAGTTTTTAGTTAAAAAATGTTGTAAAATCTAAAGATATATTTTAAAAAAGCTCATATAAACATTAATTTAGATCTATAAAAAAACTGAATATTCAGGAATTTTAAACCAGTTCTTTTAATCCATTTATTTAAAAAAAAAATTAAATATTATATCTAAAATGGTCTGGCCCACAAAAAAATCGAGTTGACGTAATGCGGCTCGCGAACCCGGGTCTAGATCACGACTGCTACTAGCTAATCAAAATGAGCTCTGGTGTGTTTGTTTGGTTAATGGCCGTTTTGACTTTGTTCTCATCTGGGCCAACATTTTTGTAGCTCCTGGAATGATTTGTCCAAAACGAGTTATTGCTAGCGGGCGCGACCGCCTGACGGAATGCGGCCCACGGGAGCCGCTGGCACAGACGGCGGCGGCTGCGCCCCTTTCGGACATTTGCGGCGTTGTGTGGAAAGTCAATGACGTGAGTGTTCCGCCCGCCGCCGGCCCCCCGTTTCCCACACCCTGGCGGCCCCAGCGGAGACTTCAAGGTCGGGAAAGGGCAACAACGGGCTGAGAGCTCTTTCCTTGGGAAGCCCAGTCGCAACTCAGACGCTCCCTTTACGGCGGGTGGGGTGAACTAGTCTTTTATTTTGAAGGGGAAAATACTATTTTGAACAATATGCTACAATTGTTCAGTGCCCAAAAGGGGGGCATTACTATACATACCATTTTAGATATAATATTTTTTTTAATATAAATGGATTAAAACGAACTGGATTAAAATAGCAAAATATTCAATTTTTTTATAGATTATTTGAGCTTTTTTCCAGGGAAGAGAAAATCATTTTTATAATAATTGGTTTTCATTTAAAAAGGAAAAAAAATATTATGTTCATATTAAAGTTAAAAACAGGAAATATTTTTATATATTTTTAGATTTTGCAAGATGATTTTTTACCTAAAAACACTGAAAAAATGGATTAAAAAATTGCAATTGTTGATTTAAAAGGGGGGAAATCAGGAAATATAATATACATCTATATCTATCATTTTAATTTGATCCTAAAACAGAGAGTCGGCACTCATGATTTACTTTCCCGGGCCATACAAAATGATGCGGCGGGCCAGATTTGGCCCCCGGCCCGCCACTTTAACACCTGTGCACTAGATAATGGAATACAAGAAAAAGACATTCTCAATAACTTTGCATTTGTGGTGTTGTTGTATGACTGTACTTTTCTAAAATAATTTCAATTGAAACTAAACCAGTCAAATGTTTGTGGTTTTTGAATATTGACTATATTTAATTGAAATGTTGTCATTTTTGGTCGTTTTTCAAGATTTTTGGACTTTTCTTTGACATATTCAAAATAGATATCAATTGAATAAATGGAGTTTTTTTGGCCAATGGAGAAGGTCGGTGCCGTACTCAGTTTTTTTCTCCCCCCCTTTAAGCGCTACCCGTTGGCGGGCGTCCTGAAAGGAGGATCGGGCGATCCGTCCTCCGCTTCTCTCCCCGAGCCAAACGCGGACCTGCCAGGTCGGGCGGGGGAGGCAGCCACGCGTTCTCGTCCAAAAACGAGAAAAAAGAAGAAGAAGAAGGAGACGAAGGGAGCCAGCCGGCCCCGCGGGCACTTGTTCTGAAGCAGCAAGCCGAGCTTTCCTTTCCGCCGTGTTTGTTTGTGTGCCTTTGCACACAAATAAATTTAAAAAAAAAAACACAAAAAAGTCACACTGGTTTCCCACAAATGAGCGTGGAAATGAACACGACGCGCTCGCGTGGCTTTGACGGCGTTATGCAAATGAGCCACCCTCCTGTTCCTCTTCCTCCCTGCAGGATTGTAGAAATTAAAAGAAAATGACAAAGCTTTCCTCTGCTCTGACCTACATTGTGTGGCGGCAATTGTACACGTTCCGCGCGCACGTTTGGACAAATCCCGCAGTGGAATAATGAAAGCGGAACACGATGGGGACAAAAAAGCTCAGTGGGTTTTTTTTTTTTTTTTCAAAGCTGCCTATTGATCGACCTTTTATCACTTGAGGAAAGTGACAATGCAAGCATTCCAAGGGGAGAAATTTGGAGTTTTGCACTTTTTTTTTCTTTTTACATACATTTCTTGGGTGGTCCATGTCATTTTACGGGTGGCAAGTGAGTGAGTGTTCCTAATTTTACCCTCAAAGTTGAAAATTGACATGAAAATACATTCTTTGGCTTTCCCTCCAGACTCACGACGCGTTCAGGGACAGCCCAGAAAACAAGGCAATTTGCAGGGTAGGTGATAAGATGAAAAAAGGTTAAAGGTTAGACTTGGTGATGTTCTAAATTTGTCTGCTGATAGTATATGTATATATCTTAAAAACACACTCACATACATTTGACTATCTTAACTGCAAGTCCCTCTAAGAGAAAATTGATTGGACGTCAATTATGGTCAACGTTAGCCAATACGTTAATACTTCATATAGATTATAAACATTTTTAACCTGATTTCGATTGTCTATTTAACAAACAAAAGTGGGAGGATTTCTAATTAGTCCATGTATCATTTGATTCATTTGTCAAAGCAACGTTAAGTAATTTTCAATTTTCTGTGATTTTAGTGACACCGGTGGTCGAAAGCGGTATTGTTTTCAAGCAAGTCGGACAGAAGAAAACGTGCTTTGCAGAAGATAAATAACTAACAATATCATGTAAAGAGGAAGTACGACAAAAAGCAGGCATTTGTCGTTGTCCTCAAAAATAGTTGAACAAACCATTTTTTAGACGTTAGAACGCTATTTTTCAATTTCTTTGGCCTAAATTGTACACCATATTACTTTCCGTCGTACTTAGAGTAGATTTGGATCCGTGCCCTGCCGCTAGCCTTGACATATTTTCCTCAAATGAGATGTGACACTCGCTACTCCTCTACTCGAGCCCCCCAGGGGGCCGTCACAGCCAAAGGTCAAAGGTCAGGAGCGTCACGACGAGCCCTAACAGACGCTCGGTGTCCACCGGGCTCGGCCACCGCCTCTGAAAGAAAAAACTGCGAGCGCGCCCTCGGCTGCTTCTTTTTTAGCCGTTTAAAGGTGAAATCAATAAAACAACGAATCCGCAGAGCGCCGGCGCTTTTCCGGCGTATCCTCATTAACGCGCCGCCTGTGCCGCTGTGTTATATTTTAATCTGTCGGGTAAATTAAAGCCATCAATCACCTGACAGCCTCCGCGACTCCCACGCCGGGACCGCTTACGCGCGGTAAAAATCAGAAAATTCATTTTGATGGGGAAGGAAGTCGTGTTAAAAGGGCGTCACAAACCCTAACCCAAAAAACAGAGAACTACTCGTGCATGTTTGACGAAATAAAACAAAATTCTGCTCTTTGTACGCCTTAAATATGATTCAAGTTTCTTTACTTGAAAAGAGAAAGGTATGAAATATGCATTCATGAATATGGATATGTTCACTATAATATGTATTGTTTCCTTATCAAGTAAATCAAATTTAATTTTTGGTATAAATCACATTCTGCTGAAGAAACATTAGGACTACAACTCCTGCCCTAGTTGTAGTCCTATTGTCTACTTCTTTGGAATTTAGTCCATGGTTTGTTATGGGTTGATTTATTTTATTTAATCTGTAATCATTATAAAGCCATATTTATGGCTGTGTGTGTATGTTAAGATTCTCTCGCTACGTTTATCCAAACCGTGCAACGTAGTGAGTTGAATTTTTTTATGGTGGCCAGAAATGGCTGTCAGATCCTAATAGACAAATTTCTTAACCATGTGTAAACTCAATTTTTTATTAAACAACCATTTTTCAAAAGAAAATGTTTGTAATAGCACAATAATTCCCTTCACCGGTACCCCCTGCTTGTATTTAATAAGTCAACTTCCAGAGAAGTCCAGTGCCTTAAGTGGTTTTTACATCGGCCTCACAGCTTTGGGGTCCTGTGCTCAAATCCAGATTGGTCCAACTGTGTACATGGGTCTTCCCCAGGTACTCGGGTTTACTCCCACTTTCTAAAAACATTCATGGTGGGCTAATTAAACACTCTAAATTGCCTCTAGGTATGAGTGTGAGCGCTCAACTAATGCCCTGCGACCAATCCACTGGCCACCCATACATGGTGTCAGCTGGGATAGACTCCAGCACAACCCACGACCTTAGTGAGGATAAAGCAGTCCAGAAACTAAATGAATGAAGTCTATTTGAATTTGTATTCGAGTTGGGGGCTGCTTTCCGCTACTTCTCGGCCACTGTAGCAACGCAGGCAACGAAGCGGACGCCTATGGCCGTAGGCCACAGAGCGCGAGTGACGTTTTACGAGGCCGGGCGCCCGGAATACGAGACGGCGTATGCGCAAGCGACAACTGACACACGCACGCACTTCTCCTCAGAAACAGCTGACGTTTTAACAGGCTTACAACAGCTGACGGGCTACAGGTGGGTGAGAGGGGACACTTCATAAGTCCTCTGGGCCGACCCCCCCCGGACCACCACCCTCCCCGACCCCCCCACTGCGTCCACCTGTCGCGACCTCGTCGGAATTGTCTCGGTGCTCCTCTTCGGCCATGAAAAAACAGTCTTTACGAGCTTGTGGCATGTGTCGGAGAGGCCAGAATGCGCGCGCCTGGCGACAGATGCTAGCGGCGCGCCGAGCTAAAGGCTAAACGCGCTAAGCTCCTTTGCCGAGGTGGTGGAGGTGGAAGCATTATGAGGGGAAGAAGAATCGCTCACGTTAATCCGACGTCGTTACTAGAACGGGAAACGAGGCGTAGGGGACGAACGATGGCACCCGCGGAGGATACTGCGTGTACCGACCGTGTGACGCCGCGTGCATGTATGACACACGCTAGTATGACGCTGATTCAATGCCAGGCCGAAATGAAGCAGAAGGGAATGGAAAACTGTCTTTTTTGCTGTTGCTTCTATGTTTTGTTTCTTACTTTTAATATTGTCACTGTATTAGTAGTTAAATTGGGGTATTTCTTTTGTTTTTCATTGATGGGTTCACATCTTGTAAACTTAGCATGCCTAGCAATCAGCTAGCTTAGCATGTATGTTTTTGAGATGTGCTCACTTTTGGCAAAAATTGTTTACTAAATCGATTGTTTAGGATTGATAACCTCACGCAAATTTAATCTCGCTAGATATCATGGCAATGTTTTATTTTTTTATTATATTTTTGATTTGTTTATTTTTTATTTTATTTTTTATTATTATATTTTTATTAACTTATTTGTTTATTTTTTATTTTAGTTTGTATTATTATATTTATATTAATTTATTTGTTTATTTTTTATTTCAGTTTTTATTATTATATTTTTAATTTATTTGTTTTAATTTTATTTTAGTTTTTATTATTAAATTTTTTATTTATTTGTTTATTTTAGTTTGTAATATTATATTTTTATTTATTGATTTGTTTATTTTTTATTTAATTTGTATTATTTTATGTTTTATCATAGATTTTATTTAATTTTTATCTGGACACAACCATCATTTGATAATTAGATATGTTAAAATGTGTACAAGCTCAATATTTTGTAGTTTTCAGTTGCAGCACTACTTAATGCATTTACCATTTCCACCAAGTCAATCTCATTCAAAAACAAAGCGAGTGGGAGAAAATCTTTCATCCTTGTAATATTACCCCAAATAATAAAAAATCCATTATTGATTCAGCAATACAGCCATTTTTCATACCTCTCATCGACTCCGGCTTTTTTCCACGTATTTACCTCCCTTCGCAGCGCATTCAAAAGTTCACGGTTCGATATTTTCACATAACGTAAATACTATTTTTGTTTTGTTTTGTTTTTCAACGCGACCAAAAACGAAAGGAAGCTCACACAGTCGAGCACAAACGAGTGCTAGAAAGCAAAAGTGTGAGATAGAGAGAGAAAGTACACTTTTGGTATCAACATCGCAAGCGTTAGATAACGTTTTATTGGAGCTGTTCAATGGCTGACTCGTCCTCACCTCTTGCCCGGGCCTCTACAGCCCACACACACCACACACACACACACCCGCCAACGCACACACTCTCCAGAGGATTCTGGCACTTGTTTATGTTATTGAACTGGTTATGGCGTTACAGCTGCAACTCCAGAGTCCTCCAGCTTCCGCTAGCCAAAGTGTTTTTTAGCGGCCGTCGTACGCCGTGGCGGGCGTGGTAAGCATTTCCGCCGTGTGGTTTTCGCACAAGCACGAGATGCTATCTCGCTAAAGCTGCTGTTGTGCTGTTATTTTAGCATAACTGTCATCGGCTGGAATAATGAGATGGTTGTTTACCAAGTTTGTGATCAAGTGTGCTTTACGGCACTTCGCTCAATTTCCTATTTGTTCAATGGCCCTTCAATGGTAGCCAATGAGTTAATAAGGAACTTTAAAATGCCCCAAAATTAACAGGATGGCACAAAAAAGTAAAGTGTTGTGGCCCAAATGAGACTGAGTTGCCACCAAGCCAAACTGAGGTTTGACAACCCTGCTCTACATCTCATCCGTGTCGCCATGGCGACAAGACATCGGCATCAAGCGTACCCGCGACCGCTCTTCGTCGGCCCAGCTGAGTTTTTGCCGTGCGCTGCGAAACGGTGGCGGTTTTGCGACGGAGGAGAAACTCGTTTGAAAAAGTCCAAACTTTTTTAGTTGTTTTTGCCCACTTGGCAGGAAAAAAAACAACGTACGCTGATGGGGTTTTCTTTTTGGTCGGTAGCTTTTGTCAACAACAAATATAAAAAACGCTGTTCTTTCCATTCTCGCCACAACTTCAATTTCTCGCCATAATTCTTTTTTTTAACCGCGTGGAATATTAATTTTCACATATGGGGGGGGGTGACTTTGTACATAACAATTGACCGAATATTTACAAAAAGGTTATTTTTTGTACATAACAGTTGACCAAATATTTAAAAATGTTTACTTTTTTGTAAGACTGTAGCGATACCTAATTTTAATAGGTAATATATATTGTCTGATTGGTTGTTGTCTTGTTTTTGTTAGTTTTTTTTAAAAAAAAGAACGTTTAAAAGCGGGAATCTAGCCGTGTGGAATATTTAAAAAATGAATTTGTACATAAGAGCTGACCAAATATTTAAAAATGTTTACTTTTTTGTAAGACTGTAGCGATAGCAATTTTAATAGGCAATATTTATTGTCTGATTGGTTGCTGTCTTGTTTGTTTTCAAAAGAAAGTTTAACAGCGGAAATTTAACCATATGGAATATTAATTTTCACAAATAGGGTAGCAAAAGTAAAAAATGAATTTGTACATAACAGCTGACCCAATATTGAAAAGAATTGTAAGCCTGTAGCGATAACATTTTAATGAGCGATAAATTCTGATTGGTTGTTGTCCTGTCTTTTTTTAATGTATTTATCTATCGTTTTTAAATCCCAAAATGGCTTCTTTTCCAAAACCGTCTACACAATTCCACCTCGCTTAGTAAAAAGTGTCTCGGCGGGAGTCCACGATTTGAACGTGGGTTTTGGCGGCCAAACTCGTGAGCGGGGCCAGCGACAGAAGGTGAAAACAGAAGGAGGTCACATGACATTCCAGTGACTAAAAGAACAAACGCGGTCAAACCAAAGAACGAACGGTCGCCGTTATCTGCACAGCCAGAGGGAACGGGAAAGGAAGCACGCGTAAACTCTGCGTCTTCGATGGCGTTGGCAGCGGCGCCGGCGAAAAAAGCGTTTCTGGCAAAGGCGGACAAGCTCGTTTTCCACTTGGGAGAAAATGTTTGATTAGTGAAGATGGAGGAGGCTGAGAGATGAGTGCCTTCCAAAAAGATTTTTTTTTCAGACAGACATTTTGGAGATTGGACCTTTTTCTTTACGGCGAGGAATCTCGTGGTTTCTGGATTTATCATCTTTGTTGAGTCGCTAGCTAGCAAGCTAAGACACTAGCTAGGAAGCTAAGGCGCTAGCTAGCAAACTAAGATGCTAGCTAACAAGCTAAATCGCTAGCTAGCAAGCTGGGCTAACATCATAAATAATCTTCATAGATTATCTCATGATTTGCCATTTTGATTTTTTATTTTTGCCAAACTGTTATTTTTTTTATATTTGTGTCATCTATATTGAATAGTTTGCTTAAATACTATATATTTAATGGCTGTTCTAATTTATTGTTCTCATATTTATGGGTTTTATACATCTAGTACTGCACTTTTGTTTACAAAAATATGTTTTAAATATTTGTTTGTTTGCTTGTATTCCTAATAATCAATTATTTTCCATCAAATAATTTTTATTACAATTTTTTGCGTGTTTACATTTTTTTACTGAAGAAAAATAGTATTAATATTGTGATTTAATTATTTACATCATGTATTGTATCATTTTTTACTAATTCTATCTTTCTAAATGATCAATTCAAACCATTTCCTAGCATTAATGAATTTAAAACCATTAATTAAACATGTTTAGCCTGAACCAATATGGCGGACGCTGACATTAAAGCGATTAAAGTTTTCTATTTCCCTCCAATCCGACAGCTAAAAGTTATCGACTTTGACTGCGACCGTCATTCTTAACACGAGAGCAAAATCCAAAGTAAAACTGTCATTGTCACATTTTTCTTGCTCGCTCGCTCGCTTCTTCAATCTTCTGCCAAAAGTTTCCAGCGGCGTAATTGAGCGGCCGGCGCAAGCGTCTTAATGCAATTTCAAATAAAAGACTGCTCGGCTGAAGGATGCCAGAAGCCCCACTAAACGGATTCAGACGCAATCTAAGTGGATTTTGACACCGTGACCCAGTCAAGGTCAAGCCAGGCTTCCACTTTTTTTGTAAGGCGCAGCAACTCGGGGTGCCTTCCTTGCCTTGAAGATAATCTCCTAAATTGCAATGGAGGTGGACTTTCAAGTCCCACTATCACCCCTATTGCACGCTAATTACATGATTCCCGTTAAAAAGTATTGAAAAAATACTAATCACGACTCGCAAAGATCAATAAGCTATTAAAATTGTACAATAAAACCATTTCCATAACAGTTTGCCTCTACATACCATATTTTTTCGCCATATTTGTAACAAAAAAATGACTAAATCAAGGGTATATACGGCTTATATGCGCATAAGACTATTTTTCAACGCATAGATGTCGGCAAGGTAACATTTACTATTTGTTAGTTACTGGATGAATTAATTCCTTATGCTATTGACCCTAATAATGTGCTTTTGATTCATATATGTTAGGTTCATTGTTTTATATAATTATATTAAAGATAACTAAAAATGAATCCAACAATACAGTAACTCAGAAATACTACATGAAGATTTAAAAAAGATTTTTCCTTTCAAAGTAACGCACTAATAAAACCATGAATACAGAGTTGAAAATTGTGAATCATGGGTTGGTTTATACGGGAGAAATTGTAAAAAATTCAACGATTTTTATGGCAGTTTTAAGGGTGCGACTTATACACAGGAGTGGCTTATATGCGAGTAAATACGGTAGTTGAAACAAACGAGGTCATACGAGGCAAAAATCAAAGCCAGGGGCATGTGACTCAATGGAAAACGTAGTAAAAGACACAGTGGATACAAATGTCACCTAAATTTAGTGGTATACAAACTATTCCACCAAAGGGCCAGACTGATTTACAGTTTTAAGACGCCAGATTGGTTGGAAGGTATCTTCTTCATTGGTTGAGGATGACAACCTGTGCCCAACACGGCCCTCAAGGACTGTTATGTCGTACCTAAGGTGACAATGGCACTTTAAGTATACAATATACATATTATGACTGGACAGGATGGCTTAAAAAGAGCAGGTCGGGATACACGGATTCGGCAATGTGAAATGGAACGAGACGGCCAGATTGTGTAATCCCGGTTGAACCAAAAAAAACATTCTCTTCATTGTGTGTTTTTATTTGCTCATCTGCTCGTACTCATTCACGGCAGCCAAAGCCAGGTGGGTCATTTCCATCCCGACTGGCTGGGAAACGGGGTATTTCGAGCCGTTCCGTCCGAGGCGGCGCGGATAAATTTAGCGCGGCGTACTGATTATTTTTAGCCAAAATCGCCAACTGAGTGGGGATTACCGTTTTTTTTTTTTTTCTTCTTCCCCTTTTTAATTTCCACGAATGTTTACGCCACATGGTGCGGACAGATGACGGGCGGTGGAGTGGGAGGAATGAGCTCATCCCGGTGTAAACGATCCGGGAGCGTCCGGCGAGCGCTGACCTTTCGCGCCAGAGCGAAGGCCGCCCGTTCGAGTGTGTTCGCGTGTCCGTTAATATTCTCTTCAGTTCGGGAATTTCAGTACATTTAAACTTTAAACTCTAAAACTGAACTCAAAATGGAGGGTGAAACATCCAAAGTCAAAAATCCACCTTTCTATGATATGATGGTGGTCAACAAAAAAAACTTAACCCACTAAACAGCTCCCGTGACCGGACGTTTGGTCGCCGGACGTTTGGTCGCCGGACGTTTGGTCGCCGGACGTTTGGTCGCCGGACGTTTGGTCGCCGGACGTTTGGTCGCCGGACGTTTGGTCGCCGGACGTTTGGTCGCCAGTCAAATGTACTTAGATATTAAACAGTACTTAGATATTAAACAGCACCTAGATATTAAACAGTACTTAGATATTAAACAGTACTTAGATATTAAACAGTACTTAGATATTAAACAGTACTTAGATAATAAACAGTACTTAGATATTAAACAGTACTTAGATATTAAACAGTACTTAGATATTAAACAGTACTTAGATATTAAACAGTACTTAGATATTAAACAGTACTTAGATATTAAACAGTACTTAGATATTAAACTCTCTCTCTCAGATATTAATCTCTCTCTCATAAAAATAATTTTGAGTGCTGGCTTCAACAGTAAACTCTGTCACCATTTGACCGGTGACCAAACGTCCGAGCACCAACTGCTCCCAGGCTACAAATGACCTTTCCCAGGCACCCCAAAAACCGACAAAAAAGGGAAGTCAACTTGCCTTCAAAATCCACAGCTGAAAAAAAACAAACAACAACTTTGGGCAAATAATTCCAATGGACTTTTGTGTATTTTTTAAACGCAGAAACATCATAACAAATCCATTTCGGTGGAACGTTTAAAAGCGTATTGCCACGAAACCAAGACTAATTGCATCACATTGCAGCACTAAAAGAAAAGGCCCAAAGGACATTTTAATGATCTTAAATCGTTGGGGAAGAAAGAAAAAAAAAGTTTTCTTTTCGAGCAAATAAAACAAGCACGGAATATGAGAACAATACCAGAGGCTGTCTGACGATCCCCTCGATGGGCGTTGATTAAATAAAGTTATCAAGAATCTCGGGGGACGTGTGGAAACAGGGGCAAACACAATGCGGCGATAACTTCATAATTAATTGCTACAAATGTTTTGCATGTAAGAAAAATGGTTGCATTTTTACAAAGAAACTTAAAAGGACAAAATTATTGGACTAGGGGTGTGGCAATATATCTAAATATCGATATATTGTGATTTTAGGATCATTTGCAGGTCGCTTTCTGTTGATTTAAGGCCAATAAAAACTTCTTTTCTGTGGATTCTGAGACGTGGAAGGCCACAAAAATAGGAATTTGTTCCCCTAGTGGTAGGTAATGGTATTTGTTTTTACTTCTACCGTAAGAGGAAGCGCGATTTGGTCCTTCCCGATGAAAGAACGACCTAAAGTAGGAAAAAAAGCAGCGTGGGTATATTTACGGATCCTGCGCATGTGCATGAGCTGGCGTTGAGAAAAAGGTAAGCGGCCAAAGCGGCATGAAAGCGGGCCGCGTGCCAGCCCGACAGCTTTGGACAAGCGCGCTACGTCAGCGACACCCTGCCTTGCTTGGACGCCAAAACAAAGTGCTAGCAATGTTTTTTTTATTTAAAAAAAATGTCCCTCGCTCGTCTGCCGCGATTGGCCGGTATAACTCGCCTACGTCCAAAAGTTAGCTGGGATAGTCTCCGGCACCCTCGCTTCACTATCGACGGCTCAGTAAATGAAGAAATGAAGACTACACGTTGATATTTGACAGATATTTGTAAAATGCTGCAACAATGTTAAGGAAAATATTGTAAAAATGGAAAAAAATGTACAAAAAAGGCACATTAGCGGTGCTGAGCTCATAAGTTATCTGGTGCTTAAGCCCGCTTTTACATGATAAGTCTACCTCTAATACTTGCTGCCGAGTGCATTGGGGCAGCATTTCCCTCAAAAAGTAAGTCAGGCTCAGCATACCAATTAATGCATATGATGATATGTATATCCCAATACTTTGTTTCGCTAATTATCAATATATTCCCATTAAGAAGTCACACATTGTTTAAAAAACTGTTTAGGGAGCTAAATTTCAATTTAAATTGGTCGCCTAGCGACGTCAATGTATTGACATATGTTGTGGCGCATCGCGGTACTGCACATTTGGTACATGAAACACATTAGAACAGGGTGTCCAAACTTTTGCCTTCAAGTGCTTTATGAAAGAAAATTAAAATAAAAAAATCAAAGAATGGCACCTTAGACTTTTATCCGTTACATAAACGAACAAACGATTGGAAGCAGAATGTCTTTTAAAAATATTTGAATTATTAAATCGTTTGCTGTAAAAGCAGTGAAACAATTGTGAATACGAGTTAATAACCCGATTCGAGGACGTTGTTATTATATTATTCATTCCAATAACTGGTCCAAGACAATGGCGAGAAAAGCCAAGAGCGCACAGCCACCGCATTTTGGCAAAGAAGCAGAAGAGCCGGAATTCCACACGGGCATCCGGCAGCAAAATTCTTTCCGGCTCGGGAGGAGGAAATGAGAAGTTTGATGACACTGGCTTCTCCTGGGAGAAAGGCAATTACGCGCCGTAATGAGAGCGTCGGCGGCGGGCGGAAATGGCTTCGGCGCGAAAGACGCTCGGCAGATTTTGACACAAAGCGTTGACCGTGATTGACACTCGTGCCGTAAATCTGCCGCTCAATGGGACGAGTCAACGCGCGCCTCCGGGTGACGGACGGGCTTCCTTTACGACGGAACGACGGCAACGCTGAGGAGAATATTCGTGCTACATTTCTAAAGTTTCAACTTCATTAACTCATAAATGTGGTCAATAAACATTGGTTCAAAAGCCAAAAAGTTACAAAAAAATACAATAAACATTACATTTGTTCTTCCCCTGGCCAAGATGCGCCATCCCAACTACAGGTTTATAATTAAAGGTATCCGAACAAATTTTTTGTGAGTTTGGTAGCAAATAAATACAATTCATAAACTGCCATCCCTCCCCAACTTGGACATTTAGCACCGTCAATAGCAGCCAAAGAACAAATGTATTTTTCCTCTGGCCGAGATGCACCTTCCCAACCAATGAGTTTGTCACTACTAGATTTGCAATCTATTATAGAGAGAGAGGGTGAATGAAACACTCGTTCCCAGTTCAAAATGAATAGGACGTCTAGCCAAAGAGCAAAAATAGGGAGAAGGGACATGTTCTTCCTCTGGCCGAGATGCACCCTCCCGGTACTTAGTTTATCAGTAATAGACGTCAAAACCATTTCAAGTGGAAAGTTGGTAGCGAATAAACAACCATCCCACTTCGATTGGATGGTCCGTCAATGGCAGTCGGTGATTTAACTCATTCACTGCCACTGACTGTCAATAGCAGCGAATTGGCCAGTAACCGGATAAAACTGTCATGTAACCTTCACTGACTGTGACTCCTCATCACAATGTCAACACGGCATAGGCAACCATCGTCAATCTAAACAGAGGAAGGCAAAGAAAAAGCAATATAATCGCGATTTCAATGTACAACTTTGACTCCTTACATCCTTCGAAGCCCATACACCCCCTCCCCCCCAATGATGACATGTGTTGTGACAACCACTCTAAAAGTCATCGAACCAAAAATCAAAAAACCTAACAAAATCACTTTTAAAGTAGAAACGTCACCAAAACGAATGGCCCTAACCCCAACCTTGTCGTTACTACCACATTGAAAGTAAAGTGGCGTAAAGTCAAATGAAACCAAATCAAAACTAACTACCTCTCCGGCTCCATCCTCAGCTTTTCGCTGACATTCCTAAACAGCAGACACACACGCGAGCTCACCACCAAAAAAGATGACAGGAACCCGGCCACAAGCTTTTGGTCAAGACACCTACCGGCCCAAAGGAGCATCGGCATCCGGCGGATGAGGCGAGCGAGGTCTCGGTGCGTCCGCCACCCGACCAAAGTGTCCCAAATCTCGGATGCCGACTGCGCTACGTCCGCCCGGCTGCTAACGATCTAATTGTCCCCGACTAGAAGCGCGGCGTAACTATTTAGTTACACTGCAAATGGAGCCGAGGCTTGTCCGGAGGAGGCGTCACGCGTGAAGGGCAGTCATTTTCAACCAATGGGAGATAGGCTTTCGCGTCAAAGGGGCCAATCAAGTGACGCCCGAGAGGTCGATGAAAAAGTGAGAAATAAAAGTAGGCGGGACTTTACACCGCCCTCTCGTCTACATTGTATCCCTCCGCCTGCTTTCAGTCTCACGAGGTCCCGACATTTCACCGGCTAAACTAACTTACTTACAAATGCCAGCTTTAATTACCATATATAATCTTCTAAAATAATGTAAACATGTCAGGCAAACTGTCCCCCACTGACACGTGGACTCTGAGCTTGGATATTTCCCAACAGCGACTGCATTTATCCCTTAGATATTGACACTTTCCCTATTTTCATTCCACATTAAAATAACATGTTAACTCATGAGCTAGCAAGCTAAATTAACCACTTCCCGACTGTGATAAGAGTACGAACAATAAATCCAGACTTCTGCTCTACTTTATCAGGTCGTCGCGGACGAACACCATGTTTACAGTGAAGAAGGTGGTTATGATGACGTCAGAAGAAAAAGAGGGGAGGTGGCGTGCGCTCGTGACAGGGTCACACGTGCGCGCTCCCACTCATTACAACCATACTTCGCTACTTCGCGGTTCACGTTTCGCGGATTTAAAGTACTTATCCAAATATAAATATAGAGACAAAAAATATGTTCTTATAGGAGAAAATACTTTGCAGCAGGGCAAACGGGTATTGTTAATACACATAGGCACCTATAAAAACTACAAAAAGGCAACAATATCAACCACTCTTCTAACATGCTCCACTATATTTTTAAATTATTTTAATTCACTAAATTATGGGTTTTCCTCGAGTACTCCGGTATCCTCCCACGTCCCCAAAACATGCATGCTAAGCTAATTGTATGCTAAATATTCCCTAGTTATGAGTGATTATTTGTCTGCTTCCTTTGAGCCCTACGATTGGCTGGGCATAAATTCCGGGCGTCACCCGTCTGGCCCCAAATATTTGGCTGGGATACAGAACCTGACAGATTAAATGTAAAAAAAATGCGCTCTTACTGTATGAATCAGACAAGATGTCGTTTTAAATACACGTGTACAAGTTTTGTAGTAGTGGTGACACCAAAGAGGACGGAAGGAGGATTACACACTTTGTGTTTTGTACTTTACATAAGAAGATTAGGCCACGGATTTCCATTGCTGCAGTCAGCTGGACGCTCATTCCCGCAGCTGGGAACCGACGGCGGGCGTTCCGGGGTCGTGGAAATGCCACCATCGCAAACCACAACAAACATTTCAAATGTATGGTTGAATGAAGAAAAAAATCAAAGTCTACACACCCACCCAAAAGTGAGACCTAGATATTTTTTTAACTTCTATTAAATTAAATCCAAACATTTTAAAGGTATTTTTTCAGGACATAGATTTGGAATACACAGAAATACATTTACATAAGAAAAATATGGCTGAGGTCACCATAATTATGCCATTCTGTATTAAATGTACCGAATCAAACTGCTAAATGCACTTCTACTCTACTCTTAAATGCAGCTAATTAAATTGAACTCTACTTTATGGATGCACTGCATAACACTTCTAAAATATTGCATGAATAACTTGAAAGTCCCTTCTTACAACTACATGTAATTTGGCGCCCCCTAGCGTAAATACTAAGTATTTTTTCGTAATGGTCAACCCAATCTTTCATCAGTATTTCATCAATGTAAAAAAATATGGGATTAATGTGAAATTTTATCATGGTTTTGTGGTTTAACTGTTTATTTTAACCCAAAATGTCATAATTTCAATGATATTTTTGAAATTTAAGAGTTGATTGGTGATACAAAATAAACATTTTACAGTGTATTGAATATGTGAATATATAACGACAATTTACTAACTATGAATAAAATGTTATTCCTATACAGTACTATTATACAATTATCACAGCATGTATTTCGTATATATTACAGTTTTAATCATGTTTTTGCCTTTTGATACTTCTGAATTATGTCGAAATGGATCTAAAAGGTTTTTCGACTAGCATCTTACATTCTACAAGTCTGACATTTTTCTTTCCTTTTTTGTCGATGATAACGAGCAATTAGCTGCACTTTAGCACTAATAGCATGTTAGCCCGCAGGTGAGCAATTAACTTGACTTTGTTTACCACTCTGCTGTGTATTTGTGAGTGTGTGTGTGTGTGTGAGCGTACCTTTCGCACTCTGCCTCAGCATCCTTCCGGTTGCCTAGCAACGCCAAAGATCTCCATGGTGATGGCGCCAACAAAAAAACGCCCCCTCGTCTGTCCTCACTTGCTTGTGCCAGTCATTCTGGGATTAAAATGTAACTGTCAAAATGGGTTCACAGTGAATTATTATGTTACAGTGGCATTGACAAAAATGGACGTCCAATCCATTTGGACCCAGGGAATGAACATATGTTTTTTGTTGCCAAGTTTCTGAATGCAAAAGGATTGGACGTCTATTTTCGTCAATGGAAACTAGTGAGTTGACCTGGTCTACAGAACTAACTTGGACTCAGTGAATCAAATTGAGTGGTTTTCCAATTAAATGTGTAGTAATTTAAGCCTGCCACTAGAGAGAAACAAAGGTTTAAAAATGTCCAAATGCTGCAGTTTCGCTTTGTGTCCTTTGGGTGTCGCTAGTGTCATTCTTTGTAATTAAGGCAGGTTGAACGTTTTTTCACCACAGATTATCTATCAACCGTGCAACACTATTAAAAATAATAACAGATAGAGAAAACAGAGAAAAACCTATACAAATTAATTATTCCATGTTATTGGGTGCCTTCATTATGATGACTAGTCAAGCACCATTATATGAAGAAATTTGGTTACTGAAGAAAAATGATCTGCCTTACAAGACGATAAATGAAAAAAAAAACAGTATAATTTCAACCTTAAAAGGATACATAAACATGTCTTAACATTCGAAATATAGTCATTATAATTCGTATGCAACATTATTGACAATATAATAACATACAAAACTACACAGTCATGATAATCCTCGGAAATGAAAACGTCACTTAAACATTCAATTCTTTCCATAAATCCTATATCAAGTTTTAATTTCCCTTTTTTGTGGTCACCTAGTCATCACCTCTTTAAGGACAGAAGTTTTTTTTCATTCTTTCCCTTCTTTTTCTTCTTCTTGGATGTGGGCCCGTTTCTGGATTTCAACCCCACCCACACACACACACACACACACACACACACACACCAGAAAAATGGGGGTGCAGTGGTCTCACTTTTAATTTATGTGCATATTAATTGCTTCCATTGTAACTTGCATCGTGGGATACAGCATGCAAATAAGTCTGTGCATTTGTGTGTGTGTGTGTGTGTGTGTGTGTGTGTGTGTGTGTGTGTGCTCTCATTCAAATCAATGATGACCATTTTTTTCAAATTTGTGAAAACAAATGTGAAAATTATTATATTAGCAACATTCTAAGTTACAAAAAATGAAAGTGGATGACCTAAAAATGTCACTTAATTTAGCTGTATGAATCAAATATATGTCCTAAACGTATAAAAGTACTATTCAAAACACAATATCTTCGATATATATAAATATATATACAGACATCTATATCTATAATATGAAAAATAATTAAATATCCATTCAGATATGAAGAACATTTCATATGATCAAATAAACTATGTATTTATGTATGATTAGAATATAAAAGCTTTTACAACTTAAACGCATCATTGTTCAATTATTTGTTAATGTACTAAATATATAAATTTTATGTGTTTCTTCCTAATTCGTTTTTGTATTTTTTTAATCAAAATAATGATTAATCCAATTGGTGTGACCTAATTTGTAGCTAAAAATAGAATAGCAGGGATTTGTTCCTCTTTATTTCTGATGATTGCACTTGACCCACTTTTTATGCAAATGAGCAATCCACATTTCCGGTTGCTTAATGACTAATTAAAGGAACGCCACTTCCTGTGCACGTCAGAGCAATATGCAAATTAGCTGTCATTTTAAATACTACAGAAAAATAATATTACATTTTTAATGAAAGAAATGAAAAATCAATATATATAATAATCAATATTTCATTATTTAACATTAACATCATTGACGGCAATAGATGTCCAATCTATTTAAAGTTCCAGTTTAAACTGGATAGATGTCAATTGACGTCAATTGTAATGACTAATTTAATTGGTTTTAAAAGTGCTGATATATTAACAATATGTATTATTGGTCCTAATATTGGAGAGGTTCCTTCTTTGTTAATTATTATTATTATATTATTAAGCAATTAAGGCACTTTTAAAATTAAATTGCCCTTTTATTTTATTTTTTTAGCAAAAAAAAAACGTTTTGACAAGCTACCAGTCAATAAAAATGCATCCAATATTTATTATAAACATGACAGATCAGAGTTTTTGAAAAAAATACATAGAATATAGAAAATATTAATGTTCTTTTTGCAATTTGGCATTTTAAAATGAGCTTTTATTTGGTCTCATTCATCTAACAAAAAAAGGTACATGAAGGCCTTTTAAAAATACTTTTAGAAATCACGTTTTAATCATTTTTCTGACTCCATTAGTGAAAAGTAAATAAAACCTACCTCATATGCAAATAATAATGCCAAATGGTTCCTTTTTACCATTTTTAACATTTGTACTGCTTTCAAAATCATCAAATAAAATCAGAAGTGTTTTTTAAACCTGGTTAATGAATAAAAATGATCATTTTATTGACTTAACAAATTCATATCAAATATGGCATGAAGGAATTCAGCCTAATTATTGATATGAGCCACACGTAAAGCATATTTGAGCTCTGCCGATCGTTTCTCTCTCATTACCATATATGTAAATGAGCTTCTAATTACGTCTGTAATCACTCTGTGTGTTGTAAGGCATTTTTCCACGCCGCCATATTGGCTTCTTCTCCTTCCCCTCCAAAAAAACACACACAAAAATTGTCATTTTTGATGAGGCGTTTTGGAGCCTTTTTTTTTCTCCGTGATTTTGAGTTTTGCGCGTGCAGATTGGGGTGAGTGGACAAAATGTTGGGGTTGGCAGTTTAGATCGTTGAAGGTGAGTGGGGGTGCTTTTTAAATGGGGATATTGAGATGATTATTTAATATTCATGTGTTGAAATTAAATGGAGATTCTCGTTCTATGGAGGAAAACAAATTGCCTGTTATGGAAGCAAATAGATGTCAAATTCATTTGAGTAGATTTGAAGTGGGGTATTGAGGTCATGAAAAATAGGTCATTTAAATAGAAAAATGTATTGTAAGAGGGTATTTATATAGGTTATGTTTGTTTTATTATACTGTATGAGGTATGTTACTGTATGTAATATGAATTTAAAAAATGTCATGTTTTAATGTATTGTTGTGTATGTAATGTGATTTTTTTTAAAGTCATGTTTTAATGTATTGTTGATTCCAATGTGTTATATATTTATAGTAGATGGTTGTTTTTGTATATATATATAAGTGTATATTTTTGAATATTAGATTTATTGCCTTCCAGATACATTAAGCTGTATTAAGATTTTCCCAAAGGTGCTTGAAATATGTTTTTCACAAATATAATCATAAAATTACAATGTACAAAAACTATATGTGCAAAACACATCCACCACTAGAATGTAAAATTAATATTTTGTCCTTTGTAAAATTTATAGCAGAAAGTTATTTATATACAGAAACACCAAATCCATATAAGGCAATAAAATTGAAATCAATTTGCATATACGTATGATTATATTAATTTCCACGTTAGCTTACGTACGCTAATTATGTCATTAATTCTGCAGAAAATACAAATTTCAATTCAACATTGAAATGCCTTAACAGCGACAAACATCCAATCGTGTTCAACTGCGAGTTGATTGGCCCCTCCCAGTTTAAAACGTCAATAGCCGTCAATGGCACCGAAACAATGATTGGCTGCCCATATTTGCCACTCATTAGTCAATCTCGCCGCTTCCTTAGCAAGCAGCTAAAACGTTTGCTAATGACAATCGACTTGCCAAAAAAAAAAACGAACCAGACTGCCAAACTATCATTAGGGAATTCCATTTCTGCATTTTATTTCATAATTAACACGTGGAAGTGCACCAAATTAGAATTTAGCGATTAAGATGAATTAGTTGTTCATTAGTGAAAAGCAAGGGAACCCTCCCACAAAAAAAAAAAACAGCTTCACTATGATGGGAGGATGTGATTCATTTTATATTTTATCATGAATTTCAAGTTAAAACATAAAAAACTAAAATGTTCATGACATTATTAAAGGAAATTGTTTAGGTAGCATGTAATATATATTCATAATACTTGATTTGAATTGCGATACATTCATTTTGATTGAAACTTTTACAATTTCTTAGGTTAGAAATATTCAATTTATCTCTTCTAAATTTCAACTTTATCAGATGATGCTATTCAAAATTGATTACAGTAAAATGGTACACTTAAGTATAAATGTGAAATTTATTTCATAATTTAAAAAAAAAATTAACATGAATATTAATATGTTCATTAATATGTGAAGTCCCTTATTGAATAAATCAAACTCAAACAAAATAATGATTAAATCATAATGCAACTAATATATAACATAAATATTTTTATTCCTCATCACAACTCTTCAGAAAAAAGTCAGTATTTTAACTCAAAAAAATCAAAACTCTGAAACAAAACTCCTAACTTCACCCTCCCAATTATGAGAATAACCTCTAAACTTCCAACTCAGAATTTAGCCAACCCTTCTTTTTTCCACCAGTATCCCTAATCCTCTTTCCCATTATTTTTTGAACCATCCAAACTTTTGCCTTATTACAACATGGTGAGCATTTTTGAGCAAGACCTCATCTTCCAAAAATGTGTGTTCGCACGTGGCCTCTAAAGAACTTGGGTGGTGGTGGTGGTGGTGCCGCTCCATCCCGGGTTCCCATGCATCACCCACAGCTAGAAAAGGGGGCCGTGGGGGTATCTGGGGTGGGGGTCCCCCCCACTTCTATCCCATTAAGCAGCTCTGAGCGGTGGTCTTTCCCAAGAGGGCCCGCTTACTGCCTGCCTGCCTGCCTGCCTGACCGTCCGGACGCGGTAACCTGGCATCGGCGAGGGCGCGCGCATACACACAGGCGCCATTTAGAAAAAGCGCTGTGAGAGAGAGACCCCCGACAACAAAGTGGCGGAGGGGTAGAGGAGGGGGGGCTGACAAAGTTGTCTCTTTGGCAGTCGCGCCTCCTATTCAGCCACTAATTTATTCAAAGGAGATTTTTATCCCCGCCATGTGATTCTCATGATAATAGGGGAGGTGCACGCCTCCTTTTTTTGGGAGCCTCGTCTGCGAAAAAAAAAAAAAAACATTCGCACGGCCCCCCGAAATCCTAGCGCCGCATTCCTGGACTCCCGCCTGCGTCCCGCGCACGTGCGCGGCGTCAAATGGGGATCAAACGTTGGAGGAATAATCGCCATCTTTTGGAAGCGGGATTGGACTGGCGCATTTTTTTAGAGAGAGGAGGGGGCGGGGTTTAGGATCGGAGTTGTTAAGGCGTTAATATACGAAACGGTTGGGGATCGAGTTGGGAAATTTGATGGGGGAATTAAAATGGGTGGTCGGGAAATTGAGGAAAAAAAACAAAAAACTATTATTCCGAAATATGTCTATTGTGGATTTTAATAAATTCAATAAAATGATAGATGATCTTGGCAAAGAGAGTCAAGAAATTCTTAATCACGACCCACACAGAATTGAACAAATTGTACCAAAAACAAGTATGTAAGAAGGCGTATGCCTAAAAAAACAGCATGTAAACGAGTTTTTTTTTGGTTTGATCGAGGATTACAAAATGGGTTGGTAATAAATCCGAAAAACATGAGACTGTACTACACGAGTACAAACCAGATACTTAAGCATCATTGTAAGACTTTGAATAGGAGAGAGACTACTTTTTTGGCATCTACAAAATGTTAGATATTTTATATTTCTGACCATTGACTTTAATAACCAACCTGTCCATTGAAAATCTAATAGTTTATCATCTGAAATGTAAACTGAGTTTTTTTTAATGGTTTAGTTTTGGCTAACAAAGCCTTGTTTTATTGGTTCTAATCTGACTGACTAAGGCAGCTAGCCTACATGCTAACTATACAACACTAGTACATTTTACAGCATTAGCCCCAAAAAAATAAATTAACCAAAGACATTGGCCAATTGTCACCTGGGCAAAGCGGTTTCCAATAATATGTTTGGACTAAAAAAGTGTAAAAACAGAATAGGTTACTCACCGGCTGTTCCACTTCAGTGTTTTTAGTTCAGTAATTTCATTTCTTGGTCTGTCAAGGGGGAAAAAAGAGGCTTAAATCAGTAGTGTTCGTGTTGTTCAATTTCCTACACAACACACATGAACTATTTTCTGATAAAACGATTGAATTTATTGAGGGAAAAATATGACTACAAGGCTGGCATAATCACTCATCCAGCATTTTTACCAATTACACCAAATTAAAAACCCAACATCAACTGGATTTTACTGAGAAATGCTACAAAATCAACAAGGGATTGACACCCAAAATGCCCCAAAATCTATAGAAAGTGACAAGTGAAGTTTTCAATGGCATGCAAGTTTAAAAGTAGTCAATAATAAAAATACAAAAATACATCATCATTAGAAACAACTGTTAACTGTGTTAACTTCAATCATTTTGTTTTCATTGACAAATGATATTACATTTTTTGCATGAAAAATATGAGAATATTTTAAAAAACAAAACAATCCATTAAAAACAATTATAATATAAACCTGATTGTTAACATGGACCCAAAATGTGACTTTTTACTATGCCGACTTTTCTTTTTTACTATAACAAAAAACATCACTGCAATGCAAGTGGAGCTAAGACCCTTCAATTAGGGTGGCGACCAATCCTGGGTCTCTCTATTTTCGGTTTCCTCCATTTACAATCTGTTAAAAAGAAGGGACTTTTTCTATTTCATATTCCACGTCATGTTGGGAGGGAGCGAGCAAAAGGGGGTACCCGGAAGTCACATGGGTGACATCATGAAGTGGGCGTGTCCTTCCCCCGTGCATATATATATATAATCCCGGAGCAGCCGTGTCCTTCATAGTGCGTGTGACGCGCGTTGAATGGAGGGAGCTGACGGGAGGGGGGCGGGGCATAACATTAGCATTTCTTGGAGACAACTTGACGGGAAATAAAGCGTCCGCCGCTTCCATTGGACGACCGGCGTGCCAACGGACGGATGCGTCCAGAGTGCGCGTGTCATTCTCCGCCTCGCTCCCGTGCTCGGCTGGTTCCGGTTCCGGCGTGAGTAGTCTTATAATTACTAATATTTTTGATTATTATTATGATAATTAAGTCTTTCAGAGTCATTAACGTGTGGGTGAAGGAGTTACATCGATAGTAGATGTCCAATCTGTTCGAAGCGGAAAGGGATGGCAGTGAATGAACAATTTGTTCATTCGCTGCCGTCCCTTCCGATTCAAACGGATTGGACGGCTACTATTGGTTGTTGAGTGAATTATAATTATGCAGGAACGTGGATTAAACCGTGATTTGGTCTTCACGTGCTTGCGATTTGATGTCTTTGTCACCGCCATCATTTTTTTTTTTTTTTTTACTTTTTGGGGGGGGGGGGGGGGGGTATACGCACGTTGAAGTCGTGCGCGGCCACGTGAGTCACGTCGAGATGATGAGGATTATGGAAGCCGCAGTGCACGCGCGTTAATAACGAGAACGAGGAAAAAAAAGACGTTTGGAGGCGTCACATGGAAGATGGCGTGCGAAGAAATAAAAAAATCAAATATATATATATATATTAAAAAAAGAGGGATTATGTAAGAAGACATGATGGCGAGGAAAGTATTATACACACAATAATCTAAAAGTTTTGTGCGTACATTTTTTGGGGTATTTTGGATGAATTTTTCAAATGCAAAAGGATGGGAGAATGTTAAGTGTGTGTGTGTGTGTGTGTGTGTGTGTGTGTGTGTGTGTGTGTGAATGGAAATTACAGGAGTGTGATTTTGTGGGTTTTATGAATATTTTCAAAAGCATTCCGTCGAGGTTTGGTTCACGGAATGAAAATGTTTTGCCCTTTTTTTATTTCTTTGCAGGCGTTGGCGCACGCGCGGAAAGGCCTGACGATACGTCCACGCACTTTGTAGGTAATTAACTGCATACACTGTATTTCTGACTGAGATTAAGATTTAATCGGGTAGAAAATTTAATCGGGTATTAATCGGGGAGAAAAATACTATAGTTTGAATAGGGTGGTTATGAAGTCTTTCCAGTTTCCATAATACATCAATTTAAAAATTAAAATAATGTAATGCATTTTTTTAAATGAGTCTAATATGTAATGACGTCACAATTAGCACAAAAAAATCAGGTTGAGGAAATATAGATTGTCCAACATGTTGAAAAAAAACATACAGTAGAATAATATAATATTATTATATTAAAGCAAAGTGATTCGTACGAGGGGAAAAAAGTATTTAATTTTTTTTTAGATTATTCAACATTTAGATTAAAGATAATATTTGATTAATAGCAATGTATATCAAACAATTAAATGGAGATACCATTTCACAGCCTGGGATTAAATATATTTAATTTGAAAATATATAATTCTACTAGTAAATATTATAATGCGTATTAAGCAATGTAGCATAATAAAGACAATAAAAGCATCTAAATAAAAGTGAATAGCAATATTGCTTTGTAAATACGTAATTTGCTCATGGTCAATATTATTTGATTATTATAACCTTTGGATAATGAAAATATGAATCTAAATGTGAAGTGGGGATGTATATACAATGAAAAATAAGAATAATAATTACATAGAAAGAAATTACTAAGACTATATTGTTTAACTCCTGAATGAAGTTGTGATGCACTCCAAAATGAAATATATCTGCAAAATAATCATCATAATTATACTCTAATAATATCAAATCTCACTGAGGTTTATAGACATCCAATCATTTTTGAAGGGCTGGCAGCGACCAATCGATCTCATGATTCGGATTACATATATTTTGCATATATATCTATTGTAGCACAAAAGCTGCTTCGCACGTTAGCACGTAGCATTTAAGCTAACAGTATGGCATCCCTATTGACAGCCAAATGTATCACCGCCTTCAAAAAAAAAATCACCTCATTTCCCTTCCAAGCAGGGGGGCCACAGTGGGCTTTAATTAGACACACCCCTATTCCATGTGTCCCACAGTGTGTGTGTTACATTGTGTACATCTGGTTGTGTATTTTTTCTTTTTTTCTGGAGTGCCAAAGGTCTACCGTGCAGCCCCCCTGCGGCTTTTGGCGCCAACGTTAGGGTTGGCATCAGATAATGAAAATCAAGTAAAACGCTTTTCTTTTGTAGTCCGGCTTGGTTTTTTATTTGGGTGCAGCTGGGTGGAGGAGGCGGGCTTTAAGCTTTGGAGACCGCCTGGCGAGTTTGCCCGGTGGGTGACATACACCCACCGCTGATTTCGTTTAAAGGAGGGGTGTCATGTTCGTTTTTCTCCAGGGTTTTCGTCAAATTTATGGTTTTATAAATAAAAATGTCTGCCGATATAAAAATGAAATTAACAGCCTTTTTTATAGTGGATAGATAATTTATAGACATGTCTAACTATAGTCAAAATCTTCTTTTTTGAGCCTCTTGATCGCAAATATGTGTATTTTTGATTTTTTTTTAAGAATTTACTTTTTTTTTTAAACGGTGGGAATGTGGAATGTTTTTTTTAATGTTTTAATCTCTTATTTTTTAATTGAAAAGGGAAAACTGTTATTATTTAGATGTATAGAAGGAGTTCAAGTACCAAATAGTTGAATGGGCTCTTTTGAGCTTTCTGATTGGTCAAGGATCGCCGATGACATCACCAACTTGGTGATCGTGTTTTTCTCAAAAAATGCTTGTCTATGTTTGCCAATAAGTATACTCCCTCTGGCAGGACGGTGACTGCTCAGTTGGGGCTAGTCGTGGAGGGAGGATGGGTGGCGCCTTCGGGGTTGATTGTTATCTTTGGTTATCTAGCTGTATGAGTGATGTACATTCTTCATAAAGCTAGATAACCGAAAGTAACAAGAATCCCATTACACTCCTGGAAAGGCACTAACACCCCTCAAAAGGACAATGGTCAACTAAAAGACGCGGCAAAAGGTAAGAGTACAACATTTGGTTTTGTCATGCAATTTTGACCGGGGGGTCTGACTTTTTCGTGTCTTGTTAAGATTAACAAGCTCAATAGGTTGTTTTCCTAACAAAGTCTTACACACTTGTCATAGGATATCTTACAAAACATGGCTTTGTACCATCTATGAGACATTTGTGCACTAATTACACCCCCTAAAAATGGCTTCTTAGTCTTTCAAGTAGTGTTGCGATCAAGACCACCACTAAGACCTGACCAAGATATGTCCAAAATCAAGAATCATGGAGAATAAGTATAGATTTGACTTCAGGTCTGAGACTGAAGTAAAGCAATCACAGAAACAGAAAAAAACACCAAGACCGAGACTGAAACAAGACCAAAACATGGACTGAGATAAAGAAGAATCCCAAGACCAATATATTGTGAATAGACATGATGAGTCGATGTGTCTTGACTTCCATGACAGAGGCTCAGGAACCCCTAAGACCGACTCACCGAACCCAGGTTAAGAGCCAATAGTCCAAGTGTTTTTTCTTGGTGTCCAAGTGAGTTTTCGGAGTACCGCCGTAAACACTTGAGAAACCGATCCAAAGTTGTCGCTTATATGCTTCTAAAGCGTAGCATTGAGAAAAGGGGATCACTGGTAATCTAATAAGCCACCCCCGTGCACGGGCCCCTTGCCAGAGCTTAGCCCAGGGCCCGTGACATGGACGCCCATGCGAAAAATTCAACCACCGATCCTGCTGCCAATCGGCTTGGGCTCCCCATTGCTTAATACGATTGTTCAAACTCACTCAAAGACGGAATGTATTTTTTAAAAATGATGTTAATATGATATTACAACCATAATTCAAAAAGTAAAATAATTTGCATAGTTTTAGGAAGCTTGTTTCTCCATTTACTCTGCGAGTGTCCAATAGAAAAACAGGCATTGTGCCCCCCCCCCCCCCCCCCCACCAGTAGACTTTACAGTCAATAGAGCAAGTCCACTTGTCACCCCCGAGACAAAGCGGCCCTTTGCCTCCCTTTCAGTCCCGCCGAGTCCCACAGCAGCCAGACACTTTTCTCAATAAGACCCTCTGATTCTTAACAAAACCCCTCCTTTTTTTTCTCCGACTTTTTCTCAAGACGCCAACAGAGTTTGGAAAATGGCTTAAGTGTTGTCGAAAGGAACGGGGGCCCTTTTTGCAATGTCTGTGCGCTGAACAATGCGATGAGTAAAAGGTGTTCTTTTCTTAACCACGTGGGTAGAAATATGTTAACACAGTTGTTACCTCTACTTATGAATTTAATTCATTCTAGACGTCGTGTTTTGTTCTTCAATTTTTCATACGTAGGGTCGCATTTTAGAACTAAAGCCCTCAATATGACCTTTAGAAATGATAAAAAATATCAATTTATTTGTGAAATATATGGCTAAAAGTCAAAGAAATTTGTTTATTAAACCAGTAATTTGCATAAAGATATTTTTTTTTGTATCCAGTGACAAAATTTTCCCATCGAGGCATGTTGTAGTAACCTGAATATTTTGTATATTGCAAATAGAGTAACCAATCTACCTTATTTTCCCGATAGACAGTAGTAGTTTCTCTGTATGCCCTGACTGGCGACCAGTCTGGTGTGTAGTCCACCTTTCACCCCAAGGGCTCGGTTTGGCGACCCACAAAACCTTGAAAAGGATAAAAAAAATCAGTATCAGTATTATATATTCGAACTGTAAGTCACACTTTTTTCGTTGTTTGGCCTGGCATGCGACTTTAAAATAGCTTTTCATTCACTCTGAGCCCCAAAAGTTGTTTTTTAAGCTAAATTTATTCAAAAAATTCTTAATAATTACATTAGCGAGTCAATATTTTTGTCTGTACAAAATGCAACTTACACTACAGACATATTTTTCCCTTTCATTGTGCATTCTTTGCTTAACGCGACTTATACTCAGGAGAGACGGTTAGTCCGAAAAATACGTTACTTTAAACCTACAGTCCTCTCAATCAAAATGGATTGGACGTCGAGCACAGTTAATAGCATTGAAACATGACCACCCGTGCCACAAAGAAAAGCAAAAAAAATGTCTGAAAAGATTTGCCACCGTGGGCGACGTTGACACCTCCGATGTATTAGCATAAGGCACTTTTCTGCACCACCACAGAGAAAAGTGGGCTCCACTTGAGGAAAAAATGTCAAGTGGCAATTAGGAGCGCTTTGCCGCCCAGTGGCGGGGCGACTGCCCCTCCCCCGTCCCCTGTCGCCCCAACTCTCTCACACTCCCGAGTCACCCCTTTTTTTCAGCGCCTTGCCACCAAATCTTGCCCCGGGTGACATGGCAGACAAAAGAGGGGGATGAGAGCGCCCCCTCGGCTCGTTAGTCACGTGTCTTTGTTCGACCACCATAAATCGGATGAATGCTGAAAAAAACGCCTTTGACGTACAGTGTAAATCTGTTTTGAAAATGCAGTAAATTATAGCAAAATAATGTAAAATATAATGACTTATTTAATCAAAATATTTTTTGCCATGTGGTTGAGTTAAATGAATTTAGCCAAAACTAGAAATGTTTTGTCGGTCAATAGGTGAAACTTACAGAAAGCGGAAGTAATTTGCTACTGTATGTTTAAGGTCAAAGGTCGCAGGGCCAACATTTTTATTCAGTGTGCAAGTTTGATAACAAAATAACTGAAAAATGGGAGATTATGAAAAATGCAGGTAATTTAGATAGAAAACAGAACAGTTGATGAAGTTTTGGGATAATGAGGTCAAAGGTCAGAAATAGCTTGGAATTTGGCAACCTAGGCTTAACTCATTACATTTTACAAATGTAAAAGTTACAAATGCGTATTCCAGTTGATTCTTTTTAAACATTTAAATTTAACCTTACCTATGTGGTACAAAAATATTTTTGAATTGCTATTTTTTTTCTAGAAAGAATTTTTGGAACTGATTTTATTCCTTCTAAATGTGCAATGATATTAAGTTATTGAAATAATCTTAAAAAGTGTAAATCTATCCACCATCAGATAAACTGTCAATATATTACTTCAAATAATTTGGCATCATAGTTGGCAGACATACCAAATAAAACCAAATTTATGACCGAGTTTGAAACCTCTGGCTATCCATGTTTTTGGGATGTACCCAAAAAAAAACCCACGCAGGCCCATGTAGAACAAATGAGGAAGGCTGGAACCCACCAGGGATTGAATTCTTAATCTGAGAACTGCGAGTGTGTGAAAGGATATTGAAAACATAGCCAATGGCAGCCGTGGAGCGACATGCTCGGGAATTGTTTTCATCCTCTTTCATTCATTGGGTCAATGTTGGCGCGTCTCTTCTTTTGGGTTCTCACACGCTTGGATGTGATTTGCATGCATTTGCATAATGATGGTCATTTGCATGCCGGGGGGCAGCAGACTGTACCATGAGAACACACGGCAAAAGGTGGGAAAATGGCCTCTGATTTCGGCTTCTCCGCACAGGCCGAGCTGCAAATGACGAAGCAGGAGGAGGAGGAAGACCCTCCGCATCCTCGTCGCGGCCACCATCTTGACGACCCGCCAGGTACGGAAACCCGGTCGCCATCTTTGCTCTGTGATTTGTTGTTGTTGTTTGTCATTGCTAACGGGTTCGGGTTGGGTGGGTTTTTTTGTGTTTTGATATTAACTCAAAGGGTACTTCAACGATTGTCTGATCATATTACCTTAAGGTGCCATATATTGTAGACTTAATGTTTTTACATTTATTTTTTATTTTTTATGAAGTTGACGGCATTGTGTAGTGTCCATCTGAACGTTTTAGGACTAGGGAACATTATATGAACCTAATATAGAACATTAACCTTTTTGAAGTTGCTTTTTTATATTGTGAATGAAAGACCCCGGAATTATTTGAGAGATTTTGGATTATAAAGTATCATTGTTAGGCTAACAAGTCCGACATTGTTGGGCTTTGCGTGCATGAACACTGAAACTTTAAATTTAAACCTGCTTAAATACTGCTAATTATCTGAAAAATAATCCCTATGCCAGTTTTCCAACTAGCTTCAAACTCTACAGAATTACACATAAAACTTCAACAAAACTATAGCCTGGCTTTCTATCATGTACAGTACAAACAATACAGGTTATATATCAGCGAATCACAAATACATACGTTTCTATAGTATTTTTAGCTCTCTGATACATTGAATCACGTAAATAGCATGTATTTATCCTAACTATTTACACGTTAAACATATATAATGTGCCTACAATAAGTAATTTAGTGTATCTGCTAGCATAGCGATTAGCTCTAGCCTCGCTAATTACCATAATATTTACACAAGAACGATACTATAATCCTTACAATAATATTCAACATGTTTTGATGTACTCACTAATAATGTCTAGATCCCCGGTTGTTGTTTTTTGTTTCTTATATTCTCGAACAAGACACAATTTAGCATTTAGCTTAATCTATAACATGCTTTCCTTACTTACCTCAGCTCAATTTGAGGATTCACTCGACGACCACGGCTCTTTACATCAACATAACGCACACTCCTTCGTCCTAGCAAGTAAAGAAAATCGTTAAACATCGATACATATTCGATAATCATTGTTTTATATATTTTTTCGTTATATTTGGTACTTAAGTGTTACTCAGCATACTCACAGGATGTGCTAATGGTAGACATATGACGTAATATTCACTCTTGCCACTATAAAGCAGTGCAGGCTTCCCTAATCAAGACATTACAACGGCACTTTAATGAAATAATTAATTGAAAAATCAAAATAGAATTTTTTTTCAATTCGAACAACTCAAATTGTTGCAGTTCTTTAATAAATAAATATCTCTTTAAAAAAAATAAAAACAAAAAAAGGATTAATTACAGGCTAAATAGCTAGCTAGCTAGCATGACTTCCTATTGGGTTTCCATGTTGACTTGCTAATCAACACGAGCCTAGCTTGATTTTAACAGGTGGTACACTGAGTTAAGAGTTTTTCTTGTTTCTTTTTAAGTGTGAGGGGTTCTCACCCGTGGTCAATTTATTGCCTAAATTATGCAGAGCTGAAAACAAAGCATCCACGGCAGACAGCAGAGTGGCGGCTTGGGCTAATGAGATGATGAGGAGCCTGGGAGCTGGTGGTGGGCTTTTTTTAAGGGGATGGGGGGCAGCAGCTTGCGTCTGGATCTTTGTGTGTGACCGGGGGTTCCGACTGGCAAAAAGGGGGCACGCACGGTCCCTCTTCGGCAGACCGCAGCTGCTTCGGGAAGCGCTGTGGCAGGGGTCCCCCCCCCCAACCCCCTGTGGCTCCGCCCCCTCTTCAGGCCTGGCACATAGGGGCCCCCCAAAAGTCTGGCCTGGGGGGCCTGGGAAGCACTTGAAGTTCACAGTCAGACCTCCTATTGAGGTGACAGTCTGACTGTTTGCTCAATAGTGGGAGCTCATTCAGGGCCTGGGGGGGCGGCGGTTAAGGGGGCGGGGGGCTATTCATATAGGCCGAGTGACGGCATGAATAAGACGGCGGTGAATCACGACTGGAAGTTTGTATGGAGGCGGTGGTTTACGTTAATTAGTGCCACGGCGATAAATCGGACAGTAGCTCGACGGTCGCCATTGACGGCGATGGACGTCTGATGAGTTGCATAGATGGTAGTTTGTCAAAGTGTCGGCCCGGGTGCCAAATCTGGCCCGATGCATTAGTTTTTGCGGTCCGGGAAAGTCAATCATGAGTGCTGACTTTCTGTTTTAGGATCAAATTTAAATAAAGAGTATAGATGTATATTAAATTTCCTGATTTCCCCCTTTTAAATCAATAATTGTCATTTTTTAATCATTTCTTTCTGTGTTTTTAGTTCAAAAATCATTTTGTAAAATCTAAAAATATATTTTATAAAATGCTAAAATAAACATTGTTTTAGATCTATAAAAAACTGAATATTCAGGGATTTTAATCCTGTTCTTTTAATTCATTAATTTAAAAAAATAAATCGAAATATTATATCTAAAATCGTCCGGCCCACATGAAATCCAGTTGACAATTACAATAGTCCAACACCTTTTCCCTAATGGATATAAAGTGATGGAATATGTATATCATGGTGTAGAAAATGAAGGAAGGATGCTTTATTTTGAAATCAAGCCAGGCCCTAAAGATTTTTCCTTACAATTTGTCGGGTGTTAGCGGGATGAAAGCGGCGGTTTTGGCGACTGGTACGCGACGAGGCGCTAATGCTAAGCGCAAGCATGTGACGCGGCCTATCGCGCCGGCTCAGACCGCAACCTCGGCAGTGTTAACGAGAGCCGGTCAACGAGTTCACGCCACGAACTTTAGGGTCAACCATGTATTTAACCCTTTCCTCTGGTTTCTATCGGCAGGTGGGCGGATCCGGCGAATGGCGGCAAAGCTGGAAATATCGCAAGTTGGTCATGGCGACCGGTGAATGTGACCCACGGCAGCAGTGAATCCTACCGCACTGTGATTGGACAGCTCGTGCGTCACCTGACGCACCGGCCAATGAGAGCTGTCGCCTTTAAATTCTATGCAAAAGCCCCCTTTTTTGGGGGGGATTCCGTCTGCCCGTTTTCTGTCTTCAGTGGAAGTATTGAGTCAGATGTCCAATCTATTTTTGACTGGGAGGCTGGCAGGGGATGACATCATTGTGAGGGATCATCTATGCAAATGTTTGAAAATGTCATTAAGGGTGATGTATGATCTTGGCTTTTTTTTTGGGACAATCGTGATTAAGATTTATACTTTTTTTATGCATTTTCTATATTTTGGCGAAAAGTTGTTTGTGTGATGGAAGGACAACAGCTGTGCATGTTCACCAATGTGCCTTTTATGAAAACTGTGTTGCAATATTATTAAATGTTTACACTGAAAACAATGCAGTGATTTTGTTTATCATTATTTTTATTAAGGTGCTTTTTACTGTTATTAGAAAGTTTAAAAACATTTGCTATATGGTCAGAACCTTGAATTATTATTTTTATACTAAACTGAGGGATTAAAAAAAATATATTAAATATCACTAGTGTTTTACCTCTTTTTTTACCAAAATGTTATCGTTTGTCGTTTAATTTTACAGCATTTTAAGCAAAATACAATAAACCAAAATTTCACTTTCAATAAAATCTACACCAAACTAAATACTCAATGTGATGAATAATATTAATATTTTTGTAATAGTGCACATCAATAAATATGTAGAATAATAATAGTATTCACACTACATTTTACTTGTTGCTGATTGGCCATAATAAATGATCTTATCTGTTAAGTGGCTCCATTTACTTTTGTATTATTATGTATTTTATGTACAAAAATATAAAACTGAGTTTATTAGAATTTTTTCACCTCATAATTTTTCCTTTCTTGGTCTTAAATTCATAAAAATAACTTTTGTATTCATAAAATGTTGGGTAAAAAAATACACTAATGATATGTAATGCATTTTTCACAATATCACAATATAAATATATATTTTTTCATCCATTAGTCAGTATAAAAATAATAATAATTAAAGGTTCTGACTATATAGAAATTTTTTCTAGACTTTCACAAAATAAATTTGAAGGATGAATATGTAATTTAAATAACAATAACAACAATAATAATAAAAACTGACCAGATTGGGCTAATAACAGTTAAACGTACCTTAATTTATAGGTCAAATAGACTTCATTTAATTCTGTATGATGCCTAACACGTATAGAATGCTAACAGACGGGCATACGTGTAAAGATTATTTTAATTTTTATGACTAGCATCACATATGGCCGCCGTGGAAAGGCGCGCGCAATTCATTAACATTGTCATGCAAAATAGGGCAGTAAAAAAAATGGAATAAAATGTGTGCATTTGCAGTACAGCTGCGCTGCTTCACATCTTGCTGAAGTGTGGCCTAATTCAATGAGGAAGCTTCCGTCCTTCCCCGCTTTTGGGGGGTATAGGGGGTCTTCGCTTCCCATCATCAGTGGCCATTACCATGCAGGAATGTCCTTTCAAAAGCAACCTTTAATGTTCATTGGTTAAATCATTGGCTGTCGTTTGAATTGGGAGGGGCTCCGCTGCAATTGACAGTGATGGACGGTCGCGCCATTTGGACTGGACGAGACCCCCCGTGTCAGAAATGAGGGGTAACAAGTAGGATGGTGTTGAATAATGTGGCGCCAGCTATATGGATGTAGCAAGATGTGGACGTATGATGTTCAATTGTTAGGGGTTTGGGGAAAAGTGGAATGTGATGGAATGATGTGGGAAGTGTTATGGTGTTGAATCATTGGGGTGGGAGGGGGGGGGGTGATTAATGGTGGGTGGGGATTAGGAAAGGTTTGGATGGTGTGGAATTGTGTGGAGTTGTGTAAAAATTTGGAATGATGTGGTAAATATGGAATGATGTGGTAAATATGGAATGATTTGAAAGCACGTGGAATGGTTTGGGGTCACGTGTATTTGTTTGACGTAGATGGATGATGGGTGGAATAATGGTAAAAGATAAAGAATGATGTGGAATGTTTATGAAGGGGGGGTGAGTTGGAATTAAGTGGAAATTTTGTAATGATGTCAAAAAATCTGGGATGATGGTTGATGTGTTGAATTTGGATGATGTCGGTGGATGATGTGGAATTTTGGGGAATAATGTAAAGAGATGTATTTTCAAATATAATTTTAGATTTTAAAAAATGATTTTTGAACTAAAAACACAGAAAAAAAATTGATAAAATGTGAATGAAGTTCTTGTAAGTAGTAAAGGCTGCTATTAATCACTGAGTGGATCAAGTGTATGACCATAATGTGAACAGCGTGTTTCACTAAGCTTGAACGTGGATCTAAAGTTCAAATGAGTTGAAATGTACACACATATATACAGTATGTGCGCACACACACACACACACACACACACACACATTTTTAGTCTCCAACACGTGTTTGTTTCCTCCTGTTTAAACTTCAGGCCAGAGTTCATCCCGCCCAATAATGAAGCTCTTAACCTCTCAACATGGCCGCCGCCCTCGTTCATCACCCTAAACGAGCATGGGGGTCAAAGGGTGGGAAGTGTGTCGGGACAATATGGCCGTAAAATGACCTTTCACCTCTCTAAAACGTGTGGTCTTTTTCGGCCTATTGAGAAAAGTGTCTGTCTTAATTCATTAAGTACATGAGGGCCGCAGGGGGTGCTAGAGTCTACCCAAGATGACCATTTTTTTCAACATCCAATGCTAAATATATATTGAATTTTTAAAAATAATAATAATATGGGACTTTTGATTGTTGTCATATGTAACTTAATGCTATAAAAATCTTTTTTTTTACACAAATCAAAGCAAACGCACCCCAACGCCCGGCACCCTAGTTACCATGGTAACAATAAACCTGTGTTTACATAGTACACTCTAATATACTAAAATTGAAACCTCATACAGTTGGCATAGCAACACCCAAATGGGCGTGGCTATTGGGGCCCCATCTCAATATCAAGGGCCTGGGAGCCAAAATGGCTCATGTACATACGGGCTAATCCACATAATCCCGCCTCCCCCCTGAAATCAGACCCCTGATTGGATTACGTCGCATTTGTAATGAACTTTTAGACAGGTGAAATATTTACAGAGTGCTGCCACCTGCTGTTTGGGAGAATCCTAACAGATTTTTTCATCACTTACCTATTGACATCCATTGATGATCCCTCCCACATGGTGTCAACCCACAGGGGTCAAGGTCAAACTCCTCCAATGGACGTGGCTTGACCTCCAGGCGGATCTTGATGGCCCCCCGCCGTTTGGCACAATGAGTAATCAGCGGCAACAAGACTGAATGATTACAATCTCCAACCCCGAGAACTTGAGCTGGGCGTTTGTGATCTTGACTTAAGGATGCGGGACGTCATGGTTGGGTGATTGATTTCCTCACAGGTGATATTTTCACTTCCTGCTTGGACATGAAACCTTGAAATTGTACATCTGAAAAACAAGAAGGCCCAAAATTTCAAGCAGTTTAAATGGACATTAATATTCATTACGCTCATCTTTTCAATTCTGATTGGCTCCTGTAAAGTCCCAATATTACCTATATTTAGATATATTTATTATATGTTGCTACAGAAGCTTATCCTGATAAATCTATCAATTTTTTTTGACTATTGCTATCTTTTCTACTATAAAGTGCTACCTCTACTTACATGAATGGACATTAAAACTAATTAAACTCATCTTTTCTATTCTGATTGGCTCCTGTAAAGTCCCAATATCACCTAAATTTAGATATATATGTTGCTAAAGAAGCTAATCCTGATAAATCTATCATATTTTTCAACTACTGTTATCTTTTCTACTATAAAGTGCTACCTCTACTTACTTCAATGTACATTAATACTAATTAAACCCCTTTCAATTCTTATTGGCTCCTCTAAAGTCCCAATATCACCAATATTTAGATATATCATTATTCTGATAGATATATCAATTTTTTCTACTACTATTATCTTTTCTACTATAAAGTGCTACCTCTACTTACAAAATTGTCAAGTTACGAAACCCATTACATTCAAATGACCATTCCAATATACAAAAAAAAAAAATTTGAGTTACAAAATCCCCCCAAATTTTGAATTTGTGGGTCTAGCCATGGCACTAAATTAGCCAGGATGGTATTTACGTACGTGGCTGGTTCCATGGGATTAAAGTTTCCCGGGTCTAGACGCAGAAGGCCTCTTTCGGGGTCCCCCTTAATAATGTTCATTCACGGGTCTTCATTAAATCTCAGACAAGGGAGGTGTCTGGGGGGGGGGGGGGGGGGGGGGGGGGCGTCTCGCCCTATGTTTGTTTGGGAGTGTGGGAGCGTGTGGGACGCCTTTGGACGCCTTTGGACGAAGGGGCGGGGGGTGGATGGGAATGGACTTTGCCGTTAAATGACCTGACTGAGGGGAGCGCCGCGCTGACAATTTGCTGTCTGGGGGGAACAAAAGGGGAGTTGGGAGGTCAAATTAGCGCGCCGGATCTTGACAAGTCGCCTTCGTCAGCATTTCCAAGCACAACAGTTAAAAGGAATGGACTTTTTTTTTTCTTAAAGTCACGGCGCGTAGAGTTATGGGATGTCCTTTAAGGGGCGTGGCCTCGTGATTGACATGAAGGATTGTCATTCCATTTTTTCAAATTTTTTGGTCAAACTTTGTTTTGTTTTTAAAAGAAAATGTCAAAATTAAAGCATAATACCTAAATAGAAATATTTATTTGAAAACTTTGAATAGAAATATTTAATTTCATTTAAAAAATGAAATTGGTTTTTAATTTTAAAAAAGCCTGAGAATATTTTAAGTTTTTCCATTGAAACATTAAATTAACAGTTTTTAATTGGATTGGATAACTTTATTCATACTGCATTCAGGAAATTTTGTTGTTTTAGACATAAATAGATAGGTAATAAGTTAATAAATAAATACATGAATGAATATATAAATAAAAAAAATAAATATAAAATTTTCCCCAAAAATTATCAAAAGAAAAGTTTTTTTCCTTTTTTAAAAGTAAAAACACATTAAGTGTTTTCCATTAAATTCATTTTTTTAATTTCCTTGTCCATCAATCAGAGCACCACAACGGTCCACTATCGTCCCACAGGCCACACCTTGGACATCCCATCGTTCCCTAATGTAACCCGACGGAGCGAAGATGCCCGATTGGCGTCCGTCGTGGGAAAGCGTAAACAAACAGCTGCCACCTCCAACATGAATAAAGTGGAAACTGGCAGCTGCGCCCGAGAAATAGAAGAAGAAGAAGAAGAAGAGGAGGAGGAGGGGATTGGATTAGCCTCCTTTTAATCCAACCACCGCCATACAATCGCACACACGTATGTGAATCCAATACGTGAACATACATGGACTTCATCTCCTTCCTTTGGAACCGCCCACTCGCGTACGCCGCACAATCAACTCATTTTTGTGGCCAATCGCGTCCTAATAAAGTTTTATTACCAACAAGGCAACTCACAAATTGACAAATTTGATAAAAATCCCTTTCTTGAGTTATCATGACATACACAAACTTTTTTGACCTTTGACCCAAAACACCAAACTGAACTTTTTCATAACAAAACCGCCATTCTGTGCTTTTTTTTCCATCATTCTGGTCGTCAGAAGCGCGACTGGCGCCATTGACGACGACGTTCGTCAAATCCGACGAATCTGAGAGAGGAAAACTTCCCCAATTTCCATTTGTGAACGTGATGCGAAAGGAAAAGAGACAAGTGTAACGTGCCTTTTTTGTTCCCCAATTGCACGTGTGTTTTTCTCTAAATGGACTGGCACGACCGCCCCTTGTGCCAGCTTCCTGAGAACCCCCTTCGCCACCCCCCATGGGGTTGTTAATGGAGGCCATTGAGGGGGCAAAGAAAGCCCCCTTTGTGGGCACCCCGTTTGCTCATACACAGTTTTGGGGAGCAAGTGCCAAGAGCGGAGATCCAAAGCGGCAAGAATGGGGGGACGGGGCCGAAAGGGCATGGTGGAGGGTGGTGGTTGGTGGTGGGGGGGCGTCCGGTGGCAGTGGGGGGGCTTTTCATTCAATGTTACAGGTTGTGGCCGTTTTTTTCCACAGAGGACCAAAAATGGAGAAAAAAACAATGTTTCTACATACAGAATATTCAAAAAAATTGCCTCTGCATACAAAGAAAATTCAATTAATACAATTTAAATTAAAAAAAAAACAATTGAACATTCCCTGAAATGTAAATAGGCTTCTTGTATATCATTTTGATATTGGCATCCTAGAGTTGTTTTACTATTGGCTGTCCTACGCGCCGCTGACCTCCCATTGGCTAAGACAGGGGTATATGTAGATAAAATATTTAATTTTTTCTTTGAATGGATTAAAAGAACTGGATTATAAGACCTGAATATTCAGTTTTTATAGATCTAAAACAATGTTTATACAATTTCGTCATACGCTGCTGAGGGTATGATGACTACTAGGCTTTTGTCAAGTCAATGATGACGACAATGCCTATGTCTGATTTTCATTTTTTTTTCATTTTATTTTAGCTTTTTTAAAATATATTTTTAGATTTTACAAAAGTATTTTTGAACTAAAAACGCAGAAAAAAATGGATTAAAAAAATGACAATTATTGATTTAAAAGGGGGAATATAATTAATATTTAATTAATATAAATCCATACTCCTCATTTTAATTTGATCCTAAAACAGAAAGTCGGCACTCATCATTGACTTTCTCAGGGCCGCACAAAATCATGTGGTGGGCCATATTTGGCCCCCGGGCCGCCACTTTGACACCTGTGCACGAGATAATGGAGGTGGGCTAAGAGGAAGCTTTGCCTTTGGATTTTCAATATATGTATTTTTTTTTTGACCAAAGATTGACAAATTATATAAATTGATTGCGGCCTGTATATTCCAACTTGGTCAAAGCCGGGTGGTCATAGGTCATTTTTAGGAATTTAATGATTGAAAATAATCATTATAAAAAGGAAATTGTGCTTAAAATTTTGAAAAGACAAATTGCAAAGGAACTTTGAACTCTTTGACAAGTTGCCAGCCATTTCTTTGGTTTTACTTGAAAAAAGAAATTAAGCAAATGAAGCAAAGCCGTGAAAAAGAAGGAAACGGCGACTAAAAGACACAAAAGAAAGAGAAAACAAACAAACAAAGACGTGAACACACTTTGTACTGATTTAGAAGGTCCGGCAGATGCAAGACGCGGCCGTGCTAAATCTTGGCTAACGCTTTTTGTTGTCACGGTGATGGCGCTCATTTTGCATGTGTTTGCGCCTTTTGTGGGCATTCAGAAGAAAAAAAAACCTCAAAACCGTTACTCGCTTGGTTACTTTTGTTTTTCTGGAATTCGGGACGAACGGCGATAAACGTCCAATCATTTTGGTCACGTGCAGAGCATTTGAATGAATTGAAAATTCAAATTGTTTGCCGAGTTGATGACGAGTAGACGTCTGATGCATTTTAGCTGGGAGAATTGGCATGAACACACCACGGACTTGTGTGGGTTTTCTCCGGGTACTCCCACAGCCTAAAAAGCATGCTTGCTAGGATTGGATTTTTGATTAGCGCAGGATGGGCAAACTACGGCCCGTGGGCCACATTCGGCCCATTAGGCTTTTTAATCCGGCCCGCCAAATAATGTTTTTTTTTCCCCTAAGATGGCGCCGTCACGTAGAAGCCAATGGCAGTAGCTCTGTCCACTCTTATTTGTTTTTTTGTGTTTTACAGCCCCTCTTATCTTTTTTTTAAATGACATTTTAATATTTCTTAAAACATTCATTTTGACTTTACTTTGCACTTTATACTTTTGACTTTAATGATGAGTGATGAGTATGTTAATACTTTAGTCCTTTTTTTCCATTTATGTTTCATATGTACTGTTAACGGATGCACTTTTTTATATGTAACGCATCTTGTGCTGACCCGGCCCATCTATCAAATTTTTAAAGTCAATATGGCCCCCGGGCCGAAAAATTTGCCCACCCCTGGTCTAGCTTGTGCCCTCCACCTGGCGCCTGTAGTTGGCTGGGATGGGCTCCAGCACCCCCGTGACCCTTGTTCGGTTAAGGAGTTCACAAAATGGATGGATGAAAGTTACAAGTGCCAACCTCTACCCTCCTTCAATGGCCAACATTAACTCAAGACAGCCCCCTAGAGGTAATCTCCACCCCCGGACCCCCACCCCGGCCTATCCCCGGCCCCTAATGGCCGACGGCCAGGGCCCGGAAACTCTGGCGTTTGTCATCTGCTCGGCACGCCCGATCAGCTTTCGCTCGACGGCTTCCTAATTAATATGCGGGGCCCCGCCTCCTCCTGCCGCGCCATAAGACAAAAGGCTTTTGATTTCCCTTTTTCGGGGGGTCAAGGCACCTCCTCTTTTAATTACGCTCAAAAGGGAACCTCGTCACCGTACACGAACGTTTGTTCTGTGTGTGTGCGTCCGTTTGTCGCTTCTATGCAAATTGGCGCCCGACGGAGGTTTTTTTGGCAGGGGCCACAATGGACGGTTTGTGCCGGGTAGCCAATAGGAGAGGTTAGGTGGGGTTGTGGGGAGACACCCGCCCCCCAATTCCCATCGCTAGTGGATGTCACCTCTAGAAGAAGAAGAATGGCTATCGATACGCCATCAAACTCTACTGCTTTTGCCCAAAATTGCCCTTTAAATTTCCTTAAAATTCCCTCTAATTTTTCATATGTCTGTTGTAAAGGAACTAATGCAAAATATATTAAAACAGTGTTTTGATGTCACTAGTACAATTTCTGTAAATGTATATATGTATATATGTATACATGTCCATATTCCATGTGTGACTTTTATTTTGAAGGTCAACAACTTAAAAGAAACAGTTGAAATGTGAACAACAGAAGAGTTTTGTTAGTGTAATGTACATCTTAGCACCCCCAAAAGCGACACAATTTATCACGTTTTTTTATAAACAGATGGAATATAATTAATTAAACTGAAAACTATCAGCCAAGACTTGACTATCTTTCACTATTAGGCTACATCTAGGTATACAGACAACCTCCCTGAGCACACCAAGGACCAGTGTGAGCAACATTAAAAGTACTCACTATGGCCACACACCAGTACCAAACCTGGTGGATTTCTACTGCCCATAAATGATCTAGTCATAATAACAGTTCATTATAAATACCGATACATAAAAAGTCTTAATAAATGCACGAATTGAACTTACCTTATTTTTCAGGTCTGTCCTTCCTACATCTCATTTTCATTCAAACAACTGGTAGTCTATCTAGTCCACATTTTTACTTGGAAAAGTCATTACTATACACTTTCACTGCATGTTTTGCCAAAACAGAACTTTTCTAACTCGATAAACAAAAGTTGTCCCCAAATTGGACAGCTTGTTCATCCTATTCCGACAGCCATTCCACATTAAAAGTTGTAAACAGTTCTTTTTTTTTACTCTAGTTTGGGGAGTCATTGTATCATAATCACTTCAGCTGTTTTAACTTTAGCCTCATGTGTAAGGACCGCCTTGATTGGCTGCATAGCATGATTGCATTGTCTCTAATGATTGGCTGGACACCTGTCACTCAATAAAAGCAAAATGATATAGAAAAAAAGTTAAGACTATATATATATATCTAATTGAAATCAGGAGAGCAAAAAAGTCACTGCAACCCCACACACGGCCATCTTGGATTTCTTGGAGTTCCGCATTTTAGCATGAAATCGAATAACAATTTGATGAAATCTATTTTTTTAGAGGCCACATTTTTCATTTACTACAAACTTGCCAGTTTCAACAGAATGGACGTCTATGAGCGTCCAGGCCCCCCCTAGTGGTCACCTCTTCCGACCTCCGTCTTTTTAAGGCCCCTCGCGTGCCCCCCGATGGCGCACGCTTGCCCGCCAGAGGAAATCTGGCCCCTGGCTCGAGGAGGTTGAAGAGTGAATGGCGACTCCCTCCCCCCCAGGAGGGGGTCATCGCTCCTTTGTGTCGGCGGTGTCCGGCGCCCCCGGGGTCTTTCATAAGCGCTATGTAATGGCAGCCTTTGTTGGTTTTTCCCGGACTAACGACTCCGCCGGGAGTCCTCGTTAGCGCGACGGATGAGGGGCCTCGCTTGAACGCGATCGGTCATTCACACGACCAGTCACTGTCGTCAGATCTGGTGTGGTCCTCAATTGTGGGGCGGGGGGTGTTTGCTGGTTCCGTGATGTGTCTTCTGAGGGTCAGTTTCAGAATTCTATGTCACCATTTTGATGATCTGGTCAGAATTCTGAGTTATTTTTTAAATTTGAGGTCACAATACTGACTTTAAAATCCAAATTCTGAGATTAAAGTCAGAAATCGGCACTTTTGTCAAAACCCTTTAGACACGACTGGTCTTTTTTGGGTGTTTTTTTGTGTTTTTTTGCACGTACTGAAGCACTTTGGAGTGCGGCAGCACGCCACAAGCAAATTGCCTTGAGTCAAGTGGCAGAAAAGCTCTCCATCTGAACAACTTCCTGCGTTTAGTAGAGCGGGGGCCCCCCTCCTCCCGCTACGGCGCCAGGACACGGGGATCCTCCGCCGATGAGTCGCTTTTGTTCCGGGAACAATCAGAGAGGGCGCTGGAAAAAGGTCAATCGGAAATGAGCAAATGGGGAAAAAAGTTAGAGATGTCCCAGATTTGAAATCGGGCCCAATCACGTCCCTTTTCCTTGCATGTTCCCCTGATTTAAACCCAATGGAGAACACTTGGAAGGGAATTGAATAAAATGGCCCCAACTCAAAGTTTATTTGAACAAAAATAATACAAAATTGTGGTTAAAAGCCACAATCTAGAAAACAAACGGGACAAAGAAAAGAAAATGTTAAGGCCAATCCAAAATAGTTGTACAAGTTTAAGAAGAAAAAGAAAATAACAATGACAGGAATGGTACAAAAATTGGAAAGAAAATTAGCCGCTCTTAAGAAAGTTACTTGTTCTTTGGTTTGGAAATTGTGGAGGCATCCATCACTTCCCACGCAGACGTGCAGCACGGTGCCACCTACAGGTGGAAGACTAATAATGCTCGGGTTCATCTTGTCCTTTTGGAGAAGAAATGTCCTTTTGACACGCAGAGGGCCGCAAGCATGACTGCATATTTTTTTACATGTATGTGTGCGTGTGTGCTCGTGTGAGTGTGCGTGTGTTTAACCATTGAGCTTCTCGGTTTCCGCGGAAACGACTGTGGTCAGCTGGTCATCGTGCCCCTCATCGGCCCCAGGAACCTACAAAAATACATCAAAAAGAATAAAAATACACAAAAATACGTTTTTTTCAGATTACACTAGACGTGTATGTATTGTTATATTAAGTATCATAATTATTATTGTATTATTGTTATTACTGGATTAATTTATTGTAAAAATACTATGCTACAGCATATTGAGTAATAGTAAATAAGCTTGAATTGTTGAGTAGAATTAATGTAATCACTGAATTAAATTCTAAAATATAAAAAGATCATGTAAAAAAGCCATAATATTAAAATCACTTATCTGTTAATAAAATATAAAATTACAAGGGCATATTGGAGCACAAAAAGACAAAAAGGCCCACTCCAAAACCAAATGATTTAAAACATGACGTCATAACGTGATACCTCGAAAACCGAAGGACTGCAATGTCGCCACCTGGTGGCTACTTATGGATGCCTCTGACAAGCGTCTGTTTAATCAAATGCTGCTATCTTGTGGTAATAAAGGTAACGGTCAATTTGAGGATTTCAGTCCTTTTTTTCCCATTTTAGTCAGCCAAATTCCTACTACTAGTTAATTAACTAGTTAAGTAGTGAGGTAAGTTTATCTTGCACTAACCTCCCAGAAGATGCTGTCCTCATAGCAGACGGTGTCGGGGGGAGCTCCAAAGATGGGCAACTTCATGATGAAGCCTGCAATGGAGATTTTCACCATTGTTACAATGACATCATCATACCTCCACTCTTCATCCAATCATGTGCTTCGTTATAAAAATCAGAATTGAAAAACATACCGACGATGAGCCCCCCAAGAATGGCCATTCCGAGGGTGACGGCCAAGGAAATGGCTTGCCGGATACCCTGGAAGGACGCTTCCACGTCGCCGCTGGCCACATCCGGGAAGACGTCGGCCATGCTGGATGAGGCAAACGCAAGACAATTTCAATTCCTCATCTCCGCCTGAACTCGACTCGCCCGTCACCTCACCCGTCTCCGTAGACTTCGGAGGACGCCAGGGCGGCGGTGACGGCCCCCACGATGGCGCCCAACACGCCAGGCATCCCGTGGAGGTTGTGGACACCACACGTGTCTTGGATTTTCAGCTTCTCCTCCAGGATTGGCTAAACACAAACGATATGTCAAGTAAATAAGACGCCACGGAGGGACGGCATGGGCGGTCTGTTACCGAGAGGTACTTGAAACCCAAGACGGAGATGATCCCAGCCAGGAAGCCCACGATCATGGAGCCATAGGGCGTTAGCATCATTTCACCCGCTGTCCCGGCTGCCACGCCTCCCGCCAATGCCGCGTTTTGGATGTGCACCTGTGGACACAAACGTCGTCGTTAGTATCGGTAATGGAACCCAAAAGTGGACACGGTGGTGACGTTAACTGAATCTGAAACTAGCTTAATTATGCCATGAGATAGTTTTCCTTTATGAGATGCCTTGGCCCCACCCACCAAAAAAAATGATCCAATGATAAGTTAACACCCAAAAGGAACAGCAAATTTGAGAACTTGCACTTGTGCGCCCTACAAATAGATTGCGCCTTGTGTAGTTGCCCGCATTACCCATAGCAAAAACTAGTTAGTAAACACATACGAAAACATCACGTTGTTCTCGAAACTTCCCCAAAAGCAGCGAGATTATGTCAAAATGGAAACCGGTCTAGCCCAACTTGGCATTTTCTATCGGCGCCACGCCGCCTTACCATGTCCAGCTTCCCGTCGTGAGCGGTGAGCGCCGACATGCCGTAGGTGGCTAGCGTGCAGGCGGCTAACGAGTAGTAGGTGTTCAAGGCGGTGCGGTGCTGGTCATCGCCGTGTGCTGTGACGGCCGAGTTGAAGCTGGGCCAGAACATCCACAGGTAGATTGTGCCTATGGGAAACGGCGTCGAATTATTAAGTGGTCAGAATTAATCCGATTTATGTTAAAAATAATAATAATAATGATTTTACCGATCATGGCAAAGAGGTCCGAGTGGTAAACCGAGCTGTTGCGATGTTTGCTCTTATCCAAGTTGGGTCGGTAGAGAACCCGGGCCACGATGAGGCCAAAGTAGGCCCCGAAGGTATGGATGGTCATAGAGCCGCCAGCGTCCTTGGCCTGGAAAGAGAAATAACGTTTTTGAAAGCGTCTTATCGTGGCCTCCAAACGGACAAACTCACTTACCCCCAAAGCGGAAAGAAGGATGAATTCATTGACGGCAAAGAGAGTGACTTCGAATAGCGCCATCACTAGGAGTTGGATGGGACTGGTTTTTCCCAGGACTGCCCCGAAGGAGATTAAGACGGAGCCGGTGCAGAAGTCGGCATTGATCATGCTGTAATGCAAAAAATGTTTAAAATAAATGCCATTGAAAATCAGTATAAAAAAAGGCAGTAGGAAAAATAACATAGAACTTTAAATACAAAAAAACCCAAAATAAAATGAGAAAAATGAAGGAAAATAATATTTATGCACAAATAAATACAAGCAATAAATAAATGAATAGAAATTGTTTTTGGGCTCACCTTTCGACTCCAATGTGTATTTTCCCTCCGTGCATCCCATGGAAGAATCCTTGCATGAGAGTAGCCCACTGTAGTGCAAAGGCGGCGATCAGGAAGTTGAAGCCCACACTGCTGAAGCCATAGCGCTGCAGGAAAGTCATCAGAAAGCCGAAACCGATGAAGATCATCACGTGGACGTCCTGGAAGCCTGGACACAAAGTGGCGTTCCACAAGGCTCAATACTTTGCCCACTGATAAAAACATTTTTAAAAATTCTAAAGAATTTAAAAAAAAAATCTCATCACTGTGTAAACAAGAATAATAATTCCACAAAAAACAATACAATAAAAAATATTTTTGCTTATTTAATATCTTTTTTTAGATAAATAAAAAAAACTAAATAATTGAAAAAAAACAAATATATATCTATACAGTAATCCCTCAAATTTCCCGGCTTCACGACATCGCAGATTTTTTCTGGGGGATTTCTTTTTTTTTTTTTTTTTAATGGTGGGACTTGTGGTCCAAAAAACAATAGACATGAATAAAAAATTTAAAAAATCATAAAAGCAGGACCAAAGCCAGAGTAAAAAGTGACAGTTGACCATCTTGACCCGCATGCTTACTCGCACAGAAATCGAGAAAATGCTGAACAACAACAGGCCTTTTGTTTTCGCGTGACGGAGAGGGCGCCGTCTTATCTGCGGCGATGCAATCGCGCCGTAACTGACCAAAAAAAAGCGCCGCCGCCGAGCAAATGTGTCACCGTGGCGTTATCTAATCTACGAGTGTAGGACACAAAGTCGTAAATTGCACGCTACCAGTCAAAATATGTTGGAGTGAGAGACTGAAAAAGAGGAAAATAAGCCAAAAAAATGAGAAACAAAGACAGTGGTGGTCTGCAAAGATTCCTGAAAATGAATCATAGTTTGAGAAGTGTCAAGTACAGTGATCCCTCGAATATTGTGGGTAATATAGACCAGACATGGCCATGATAATTGAAAAATCATAAAGTAGGGTCAAAGGGCTGTTAGTACTACCGTTTGTTATTGTTTTTTGGTGTTGAGTCCAAGTAGGCTTTTGCTTAGAAGTTTCAGTGTGGATATTCACATTTTTATGAACAAAAAAATGTATTGGGGAATAAATAATGGCCAAAAAAATTGCAAGGAAGTGAATTTGCGATAATTGGAGGGAAAATATGCTGCAAATAAGTTTGAAAAAGGATTGTAGTAGAGTAAAAAGTACAATAAACTTATGTGGCGTGTGTACATAACCTGAAAATGAAGCAATAAGTGAAAAAAGTGTCTGAAAATGAAGCACAAAGGGAAAGAAGTGACTGAAAATGAAGCATAAAGGGAAAAAAGTGACTGAAAATGAAGCACAAAGTGAAAAAAGTGGCTGAAAATGAAGCATAGCGTGAAAAAAGCGACTGAAAATAAGTTGTGTTACAGAATATATTTTTTAAAAAGACATTTTTTGTACAGAAAGCCTGAAAATGAAGTACATTGTGAACTAAGGGTAACAAAAGCAAAAGGTAAAAAATCAGAAATCGAAAAAAAGGGGGTTTGTGAAGTGATAAATAAGAAGTAAAAGATACACTGTAATGCTAAAAAAGAAGTACAAACTGAAAGAACGCAAACAAACGGGTGTTGTGCATTCCCCATCTGAAAAAGATGAAAGAAGTCACAAAAAAGAAGAGTTGCATACTACACAAAATATGAAAACGTATATGGATGGGGGTGAAAGTCAAGCGTGCGACTTGCAGATGAAGAGTTTAGACAAGAGTAACAAAAGCATTTGTCTCTGGGGAATTCTCGTCATTCTCGCCCGCAGGAAAGTCAGAAAAACGACAAGCGCTCACTCGCTCGTCACTTGGAGGGAGTGGCGGGTCGTCTATGGGTCACTTGCTGCTCGCACATCACATGACTTACAGCTTTTTTTCAGACTCAAAGTCACACTTCCCCTAATTGACATGTTTTTGGAATGTGGGAGTAAACCAGAGTACCCAGAGAAAACCCACAAAGAGTACATGCAAACTCCTCATAGATGGGCATGACCTGGATTTGAACCCAGGACTCTGGAGCTGTGAGGCGGACGCGCTAACCACTAGCCCCACCGGACCACCTCAAAAATAAATAAATTAATTTTAACAACCCCATCTTTTTCCACCCGATTTTGCTCTTCTGAAAATGATGAGTTTAGGTCAAAGATGGGATGGAGGACGACGCCCCTAATTGTTATGCTCCTCCATTATTTTTTTTAGATGTTTTTAAAGACGTTATGTTTATTTGGAGAGGAATTGGGTAATCACATTTAATTGGAAATAAACCAATTTGACAGTGCCAAACAGCGAGTTAATACTTAAAAAAAAATCCAACGACATTCTAATAACCCAATTTCTATCTTCTAAAAGTAAGGTGATCGTCCCCAATGTCCAATCAGGTGATCCTAATGAGGACGTTTCCACCAATAGCCGAACTAACAATGGCGCATCTATTTTCAAGAGTGACGAAAATAAACTTTGACGAGACTGGGAAAGCCTCCAACTGGACAATTAGACAACTTTTCCGAAGGGGAAACTCACTGGGATAGCGGTAGTAGAAGTCGTTATCATAGTCCGAGCTGTTGTGCTTTCTCTGGTGCTCGTGCCACTTCCTGGCGTCCACTTCATCGTCGTATTGGACCAGCACGCCGAAGAGGATGATGAGGATGATCTGCAGGATAAAGCAGACGATGGGCAGCTTGAGCCGCATATTGGTGGAGGCCTCCGTCATCTTCGCCCAGAGAAAATAGAGCCGTCAGCTTCTCATTCATCTGCCTTTTTAACCCCCCACGCCTTCCTCTGACAAGCAGGCGGGGGCACTTTTAGCCACGCCTCCTTGCTCCAGGTAAAGGCCTCAGGTAAGGCAATATATTACTTTGGTTACTGCATTTACATAAGGCATGTAGGACGTTTATTTAGTTGCGTTTATGTTGAATATTAATCTTAAATTTGGGAAAAAGGGCTGGAAATATAAATCAATTGTTGAATGGAGCGAAAGTAAAGACTTTTAAAATTTAAATGAATAAAAAAAATGTATTTATGTTGATATAATAAGGCTTAAAAAAGAGAAAATTGGCAGTGGTAGGATTCTATAGGCGTGTCCATGGCGACTGTCAATCATACAACATGTCATATTTTGCTACCCATCAGAAATGGAAGCTTTTAAAATGGAATAAATAGAAAGCAGGGGTTTTTTTTCTGGAGCTTTTCCCAGCCACCATCTCAACCTCATAACTTAATTTAGCATATAATTAGCTTAGCATGCATGTTTTGGGATGTGGGAAAAAACTGGAGTACCTGGAGGAAAGCCACACGAGCCCAGGGAAACCATGCAAACTCCAGTAAAGTCCAAATCTGGAATTTGAACCCTCCATCTCAGAATCTTGAAGCTAACGCGCTAACCACTTGTCCACTGGGGCCAGCCCTATAAGAAAACAGTTGTAGAAAATTTGTCAGAAAAATTCGCAAAAACGATAAACATGGTTATTAGAAGACGCTTTGGTAATTAAATCTGACAGGACATTATTCTTTCTGTTAGATTTTGTCAAGGTTGTGATGGAGGAATTTGGGTGGAAAAAAAGGAACAAAATGTCTTGAAGCACCTATACAGTAAATTCATGTTTTTTTTTTTGTCCCCTCAAACGGCAGAAATTTGATAAGAGATGTCAATCACCCTCATATCGGCCTCTTCATCTCCCCCCAGAGGCTAAAGGAGGAATGTTGTTATGATTGGTCGGAATGTCAACTATTACCCGAAGAAAGAAAAGCACCTGAAGTACGCCTGAACCTGCTCAGCCAATCAGAGGCCTCCATGAAAACAATTCATGAAAAGAGACACCAAGTTTTCCTGAAGCGTTTGAGATGAAAAGCAATAAAAATAACAATAAAAAAGTCTATACACTCTTGTTTCTTCAAACTGCAGCATTTTATCAACTACAATTTTAAACTTTATTCTTTACTTTTTACTAATAGTGTTTCTATTAAAGAGAAAATTAATTATTATTTAATGCCCCTCCCTTTTTTGATAAAAAAATGTAAATAAATGAACAAATTAAGAATAAAACTGAATATTTTCCCATATGAGGCTCACAAAATCATGTGTCACCTTTGACACCTGTGCACAAAAGTGTTTTTAAAACTGCCCGGCAACAAGGATCTTTTAGCCAATGAGGTACAAGCCATGGGAAAAAAATGGCTGTTTGACACACAATGTCATTTAAATCACCAGATTGTTATTTTTTTCTAATCCCTATTTAAAAGCTGTGTTTTTGACACGTTTGCCGCAAAATGAAGGCACGTCGCTTCCAAACGCCTGGCGTCGGTCTTGTGATGACACACAAATACACACATGGTACATTCCTGTCGCACATGACCGATCATACCTGTAGATAAGTCAACGTAGTAGCTCTAATACTTTGATAATAGTCGTTAACAATTACGCACGGTAGCTTTGCGCTACATTAAATCGTTTTTTAAGGTTGGCAGATCCTCATCATTTCTTGGAATAAAGTTTCTGCGAAAAAGTTCTCAATTTAAACAAAGTAAACATGCGTTTTCCTCAAGTTCCAGCTAGCGGTTATCGGTGCATCAGCACCGGGGGGGACGGCTTCGGGGCGTCGGTGCTGATAACACAATCAGAGGGATCGGATGATGGTTTAAAAAAAATGACAAACGATAAAAGCAGGTTTAAACCTGCCTGTCGTGTTTCTATGGAAGAACACAAGAACGAAATAGTGCTTTAATGGCGCTAAAGCAAAGATGGGGAACAGGTGGAGTCTTCTTATTATGTATATAATACAAAAACATGTCTACATTTTCGATTAAAGTTATTATTTGCTCAATACTTTTTTGATTTTTGCCATTACATTTAAATCAGTAAAGAATTTTTCAAACCACGAGCGACGCAGGGAGTGCTAGAGTCTATCCCAGCCAAATATGGGGGTGCTAGGACGTTTGGTCGCCAGTCTGTTGGTCCCTTTTGGTCGCCGGTCAAATGGTGACAGAGTTTGCTGTTGAAACCAGCTCTCAAAATTATATTCATGAGAGAGAGAGTTTAATATCTAAGTACTGTTTAATATCTAAGTACTGTTTAATATCTTAGTACTATTTAATATCTAAGTACTGTTTAATATCTAAGTACTGTTTAATATCTAAGTACTGTTTAATATCTTAGTACTATTTAATATCTAAGTACTGTTTAATATCTAAGTACTGTTTAATATCTAAGTACTGTTTAATATCTAAGTACTGTTTAATATCTAAGTACTGTTTAATATCTAAGTACTGTTTAATATCTAAGTACATTTGACCGGCGACCTAAAGACCGGAGACCAAAAGACCTGCGACCAAACGTCCCGTCCAGACTATGGGCACCAGGCTAGGCAAATTTTTCTTAAGAAAATGATGAGGAAAGAAGGCCATAAAATCCCACGCTCGCTTTCAACCATTGAATGAGGGTCTATTTCCCAATTGTCGAGGGGCTTTTAGTGTGCTGTCCCGTGTTTCAGGTATGTCAAAACAAGCAGAGGGTCCGCATGTAGCGGCAAGAAACCCATAAAGGGCGTCAAGTACTCAGACAGGTGAGCGCCCTCAAGCTGTCGGCAGCACTTTGACAGGTGGAAATGGGGCTACCCTAGAAAGAATGTTTGACTTATTAGCCATCACGGCGGTGCATACTTTTGGCGCTCCAACGGCGGCGTGACCCCGACGCTCGTCACGCCTGTCGTCAGGGCGGTCACGCTGCACTGCCATCCGGTGGGCGGGGCCAATGCCTCTTCATCTCGGCGATTTTGGCATGAAGGACACAAAAAGAAGGAAATATTAATATTTTCTCATTTATTTTTTTACATGTTACTATTTCTAATGGTGTGTATCGCATTGATTTCCTTAGAAGAAAAAATATATATTTATAAATAGTATTCAATTTGACATCAAGGGGTTAAAAATTTCAATTTAGTGGTGAATGTTTTATCTATTTATATATTACTTGATTTAAATAGGAGGAAAAAACTAAAAAATAATACTCAATTTGACTTAAAGGGCTTAAAAGTTTCAAAATAGGTTATTTTATCTACTTGATTCAATTAGGGGGGAAAAGAAAAAATAGATATAAATAATATTCAATTTGACATTAGGGCTTCAAATTTTCAAAATAGGAATTAATATTTTATCTACTTATTACTTGATTTAATTATGGAGAAAAAGAAAAAAATAACAAATAAACATGACATTAGGGCTTAAAATTCAAAAGAAGAAAGAATATTTTATCTACTTATATATTACTTGAATTAAATTTTAAATTGGGGGAAAAGGGGAAAACAATAAATATTCTCTCAATTATCTAATTTAACATGAATTCTAATTTTTTTAAAATTGAGTCACAGTAGCAAGTAGCAACTCTTACGACATCCCTATGAAAATGTTTACCTTTAAACATGGAAGAACCATAACGGAAAAATCCATAAACACACCGCAAGGGAGGGGGTAAAAAAAAACAAAAACAACGGCTTATAGTCCCAAAAATACGTTCAATAGGAAACAGCCGGATGTTTTTGAGGTGAATACTAATTGGAGTCCGAGAAAGAGGTTCATTGATAAAGAAAACAATGGTTAAGCCACACAAAAAAAACACTTCTATTTCATCTTGTGTCCACCTCAGCTATGTGTTTGTGCGCGTACACAATCAAAATGTCACAATGGTGGCCTTGTGTCGCCGGGCCAACGCGGTTTCCTCTCGCCCAGCGGCCATTAACATTCATGAATGGCAGCTTCAGTTCTAGTTGCCAAAGACTGGGACGCGCTAATACACGCACAAACACACACACACACACACACACACAAGATGACTTGTTGTCCACCTGTGGCAATAAACCATAGCCTGCTACGACATGGACACTAACGTCGCCATTGTGTGTAGAAAACAGTAAATACTGCACTTAGTTGACCACTAATAGTCAGATTTATGCGTCAAAACGAGGAAATTCAGCTTCGAAGGGGCTCCAAATAAACCGGATTGAAAGTGATTTGGGTCCAGGCTCTGAGAAAGCAAAGCAGCCCAGATATAAACATAAAATGTCATCCTTATTACATTCTATGTTTGCTTAAACTACAATCGAGTCTTAGACAAGATAGAGGTCTCCAAAACTGGATTTAGAAGTGAATCTGTTCTTCCGTGTTCACACTACCAAAGAGTATCAACAGGTAATAACGATCAAAATCCTACCCAAGAAGGTTTTTGACAGAAACTTGAGTTGGACTGGCGTATGACAAGACAAGAGTCATTAACATCTGGGGCGCTGCAGAGGACAACAATAGCTCACGCTTGACCACGTGATCAAAATGAGGAGAGAAAGCGAGAGACGAACAGGGCGAGTCCGAGGACAACCATCCTGGATGAAAGCTGGGACTTGGACCGCCAAGCCAGTAAAGAAAATACAAAATTACACTAAAGAGTGGCCTTTTTCTCAAGACTCGCCGTCTTTGGGGTAAGACTGCTGCTATTGTAGTCCGTTAACCTAAAAGTGTTGACTCTATACTTTCATGAGAAAATCTGTTTCTAGCTTTTTTTAAATTCTTTGCTAGTTGCTAGTCGTTTTGGTTTCTGAAAAACACAGTTTCCGGAGAAAATCAAGAAAAACTTTGAGCCATCATGGATGAAACTGGATAATTACTACAACTAAAGCCAACATCTACACCATGTAAGATATCTTCAGGTATTTAACTCTTCTTCTGTGTCTGTATTCTCACCCTATTGCTACTGTGACATTTCCCAAACACAACATGAATAAAGCTATCTGATCTAATGGTACAATTTATCCCAAAATGTTACCTTTGTGCATTTAAAGGTAAGTTAAAGGAGCGCCACATGGCTTTTCCAGCAACCATGAGTGTTCTTTTGCTCCTCCTTGTGGGCCTCATATTTTGCACCACGGCTCTTATCTCAGGTACACTTGCTTTCAGACCAATCAGCTTTGAGTATTAGCCATCCATCAAACCAAACCACCATTTCACTCCCTTCTAATTCCCACTCAACAGCCAACGACATCCCAAGTCCAAGCAAGCGCCCCTCCGGGCTCAAGTACCTCCTGAACCCGCCCGTTTACGCCGAGATCGTCGGCCGCCGCGGCGAGAGCGCCACCTTGCCGTGCATCCTGAAAACCCAGCCCGAGGACTACAAAGTCAAGTGGACTAAACTGGAAAGGGGTCCCCCGGGCCCGGAGAATATCGTGATGATTTCTGACGCCAGTGCCTTTAAGCGGCATGGCCGGCTGGGACCCCGCGCCAGCCCACGGCGGGCTCACGACTTGGACGCCTCCCTACAGCTCGAAGCGCTTGAACTGGGAGACGGCGGGCGGTACCGGTGCGAGCTCATCGACGATCTGGAGGACGAGAGTGTGACGGTCACGCTGAGGATTGAAGGTAACCGATCGGGGGTGCCGATGGGTTGACCGACTCAGGTGTATTTTTTTTTTACTTCTCAGGGGTAGTTTTCCCCTATCAAAGCCCAAAGGGCCGCTACGCCATGACGTTTCCTGAGGCCGAGTTGGCGTGCAAAGAGCAAGATGGCATGCTGGCGTCCTACGAGCAACTATACCGAGGTACTGTATAGCAAGGTGGCTGACAAGAGAGGATGAATTAGGATCTAATTGCATGATGGGGCCTGTTCTTTCCATTTTGAGTGTATTTGTGTCCAAAGTACTTTTAAGTTGTGAAATGGTGATGAATTTAGCCCGTCATGTGCGCTAGCTTGGACGGAGGGTCTGGACTGGTGCAAAGCAGGCTGGCTGCGAGATGGAAGTGTGCGCTACCCCATTATAAACCCCCGGCCCGCCTGCGGAGCGACAACGCGGCCCGGGATTCGGACCTACTCACCCAAAGACAAGAAGAAAGACCGTTTCGATGCATTCTGCTTCACTTCTTTGACCCCAGGTGAGATCTGGTGACTTAATAGAGAAACATCTTTAAAATAAATAAATGTAGTACCTGAACAAGTTCTAAGTTAATGTTATATACTCGTTTTGCTAGATTTTGTCAATTTATATATATATATATACATATGTATATATATGTATATATTTGTGTATGTGTATATATGTATACATGTGTATATATGTGTGTAAATATATATGTATACATATGTATACATGTGTATATATGTATACATATGTATATATATGTATATATGTATACATATGTATACATGTGTATATATGTATACATATGTACATATGTTTTTGAGTGTCAATATGTATATATATACATATTGACACTCAAAAACATATATACATATGTACATATGTATACATATATATACACATATATACACATGCACATATATATACATATATATACATATGTATATATATACACATATTGACACTCAAAAACAATTTTGCCTGTTTTATTTAATAATATAAATAAAGATAATACTTGCATTGCTGAAGAATGTCTTTGGCAGGTTCCGTTTTCTACATCCATGGCGCGTTCTCCTTCGAGGATGCAGGGGGCGCGTGTGCCCGACGTTCGGCCTCGCTGGCGCTGGTGGGCCACTTGTACGCCGCCTGGCGCTTCCAAGGCTACGACCGTTGCGATGGTGGTTGGCTGAGGGACGGCAGCGTGCGCTTCCCCGTCAGCACGCCCAGAGACCACTGTGGCGGCGGCATCCCTACGCCGGGGGTGCGCTCCTTCGGGTTTCCCAATAAGACGTCGCATATCTATGGAGCTTATTGCTACAGGTAGTCTCAAAAAAGTGGTTGATTCAAAATATATAGGGTGACTGCAAAAAAAGGACATTTTGAAGCGGGCATTGGCAGACATGAGCAAGCGTCAACATTGAAAGATGGCAAATTTGAGTGAGTAAAAACTAGGGTATTTTTGTTTTTGACAATTTTACATTTTTGATTCCTAGCTGAGGGGCATTTTGAACAAATAAAAATTCCACCATTGTAAATGGCATGTTTTAAAGGTTTCATTCAATCTTGGTTTTTTTTTGGATAGTTAAAAAGTTCCTCTTTTTGGGGTGACACTTTACGATGATCCTTGTATTTTCAAAAAAAATGGTGTATCTTATGGATTTACTGTGATAATAAAGCCAGTAAGCATTCACATTACCAAGACTCTTGTGATAATTACTCAAGTCATTGACGTTAATAAGAAAAAGCAAAGCATGATTGCACCGACATCTTTGCTTTAATAAAATAGAATACTTTCGGTGAGCTAAAAAAAATACAAACGAAATTTATGCAGGCATGAAAGCCAGCCTAAAAATGCTCATTGACAGCGTTTGGCGGCATTATTGGAATTACGGCGATTTTGATTCAATCAACTAAGATTAGTCGCAGTGCGGTACAAAGCTACGTTGGATTTAATGTGGACGGATGGGGGCGTTGCTTTGGGCGTGGACATCCGTGATGACCTTCTGGGACGACCCATCGCGACGTGGCTGCTGAGTCGTTGTAACGAGACGCCGGGATGCGAGTGAATCCGCTGAAGAGGACAACGAATAGTGAACAAAAAGCGCCTTCGCTGAAAATGAATTCTGACTTTAAAGTTTGAATCTTGTTGAAAAATATTTTCTTTTTCCTCCCATATATATATATATATATGTATGTGCATGTGTCTGTGTATGTGTATGTGTATGTGTATATTTACATGTATGTATATAGTATGTGTATATGTACATCTATGTATATAGTACATGTATGTGTATATGTGTATACTATGTACATGTATGTATATAGTACGTGTATGTGTATATGTGTATACTATGTACATGTATGTATATAGTACGTGTATGTGCATATGTGTATATGTACATGTATGTATATAGTACGTGTATGTGTATATGTACATGTATGTATATAGTACATGTATGTGTATATGTGTATATGTACATGTATGTATATAGTATGTGTATGTGTATGTGTGTATATGTACATGTGTGTGTATCCGTATGCGTGTGTGTATGTGTATGTGTATATAACCCAATTGAACTGGGTGGCTGCCACTAACACCGATAAATATCTAATAGCGATAAACTCAATTCAATTTACAGCTACAAAAGCATAAATGAACGCCAAAAATACTACCTGGCAAACAGGCGATGGCAGGCTCCTCCCAGCGTCCACTGGGCAGGCAAGTGACGAGTGGGTGGAACTTCTGCACGAAGCCCAAGTCGCAACGGTAGCGTACCTTGGCGAAGGTCTCATAACGAGCCCGCGTCTTTCCAAAAGGCTTGGCGTTGGGAACCTCCGGAAGCTGGTCGCACCACGCTGCCGAAAGACAAAAAAATGAATACATTGCGTTCGTCAATTGCCATAAACAATTCATATTTTCTAATGTTATTCCTTGAAAGCCATACTCCAAATTTAAAACTCAAAATACATGTAAATGGGTGCCTTGGTTTTTAGTAATTTCCCCACTTTTAAAGTGGAAAACAACATTGACAACATTCTTATTACTAATCAATGATAGTATGCCTTCCAGAAGAGTCTAATACAAATTAAAAAAACATAATATCTCAGCTCTATTACCAACAGTTTCCATATTTTAGCTCACAGGTTAGCGGATAGCCAGATTCACCCATCAAAAGAGCCACATGTGGCTCCCGAGCCATAGGCTCCCTACCCCTGATTTAGTGGTTCAAAAACCAAGTAACAGTATCCATATTTTTTGCAATCAAATATTGCATCTTGTATAAAACAGGCGCGATTCACTCACTGAGCCCTTTCTTGCAGGTGAATGGCAGATGGTAGTTGCAGGGAACGTCGCTCCAGCGCCCCCCATCGTGCCAAACCATGGCGCTGCAGTCTTCACCGGACAGAAAGTAGCTGTCAGGCTGCCCCCGGTGCCAGTTCTCATAAATCTTATGCACACAAAGACCAAAGTCGTGTTAAAAAGAGCCATTTTTAAAGCCTTTGTATAAAAGAAATGGAAATCACCATGAGGTTGCCGTCAGACCAGCGGAAATCTCCCTCGATGGTTTTGTCATTCAGGCCGATCCATTGATATTCTCTGTATTTTTCTGAAAGGAACGAAGAAGAATTATGACCGATAGAGTCTAAGTTAGTTTTTTAAATGTAGATAAGCTGTATTTTCTCGATTAATGCAATAAAATGTTTCATTGAAACGCCTCGCTTGATGAAGAGAAGAACTTTAGATAGCATCTAAACTTCCTGGAGATGAGACAAAACATTAACGGAATCTTTGTAACATTAAAGGCTGCTGTTGTGTCTCCTCGACAACACTTTTGGGGTTCTGCGACATGAAATTGAGGAATGTGGACGCAGATCTCTCACACTGATATACAGAGAAAAAAACTTCAAATCCACTTAAACAGTCCAATAACAAATTTCACTCAATACTACTACATTTATTCAAAAAGTGGACAGAAATGCCCAAAACAAGAACATTCTACCTCACTTGAACAAGTTATGTTTGTCTTTTGGACCTATTGTGATTGACACACCTGGATTACTCAAGCTAATGTTTTTAACTTTCTTATTGAATGCTTTAAGATTATTTTATTTCAATATTTTGAACCATTTTTGCTCTCTTAATTCATTACCATTGACGTAGTGTTGTTCCTCAGGGTTCATGATGGATATAAGGTTCCCCCCAATCAGCCGGCAGTGTTGCTCCGCCCCCTCCCAGCTCTGCCGCGTGGTCACATGACGGTAGCAGAAGCTTTGGAACTTCTGCCAACCGGGTTCGCACAGGTCCAAATCTACAAGGGGAAACGTGGTGCAGTTAGAACGATGCCTTTGAGGAGGCGGAGTTATTTCTTACCTGATTGGCAGAAAGCGCCGCTGTAGCCGGGTAGGCAGAGGCACTTGGGTTCCTCACCGTCCAGGCATGTACCGCCATTCAAACATGGCCTCCCGCCGCATAGGTCTGCATGGAAGAGAGAAATTTGGTGACTTTGTGGTAATTCTTTGTTGGTTTTAGGATTTAAGGGTTATATTCTGATTATTTTGTGGCATCGAACTATTGCTGCCATCTCTCCCAGTCAAATATAATTGGACCTAAGCGCTGTTTAAGACTCTCAATGCCAGCCATTTCAGTTAAAATGGAAATATCCCCATTTAAAATGATTTTTTGACTACATTTCTACTCACATAATCATTTAATGTCTGTGAATGCTCTTCTAAAATAATTCAACTGAATTTACCAATCACCACTTCTTGTCTGGCAGCCATGGCTGTGGGTTTTTCAGAGTTTGTAGTCGGATTGGTCGTGGTGGATTGGTCTTTAAGGTGACAACCAAAGCATTTTTTAACTGAGACTACATGAGTGCTGGTCTCCTCTGGTCCTTCTTTTGGTCCACTAGTGGTTTCTTGCCAGGTAAGAGGAATTCCTGTGCTGGACTCGGTGTGGAATCCAGAGATTCTTTGTGTCTGTGTTCCGAGATCGGTGTGCTGCTCCAGTGAGCTTGTCAGGATTGCTTCTGGATTTCCTCGCGGAGTGCTTTCCGACCAATCATCTGAAGCTTTGGTTGAGATTTCACTTGTACCTTGGTGCGTGGTACCATCTTGGACCGCCTCCAGGAGGCCCGCCTTTTCTGTGTGGTGTGGAACGGAGGTGGACGCCTCAGGGGCGGAGCTAGAGGAGCTATCACTGGAGTGGGAGGACGTGAGGACCTCAACTGTCGGGGTCACCTGCGTGATGCTCACCTTAACGGAGTGCTCACCTGTAAAAACAGATGCGCGTTAACCTTTAAGATTTAGTAAATCAGTAAACCAATCCTAGGTCCAGAAAATGTCACACAGCTAGCAACAAAGTAGTTGTGATGACTTACTTGAATGAAAGGATGCCTGTGATGAGGTGAATAAGTCATTTTTCGTAGTAAAAGTGGAGTTGATTGTCGGATTCCCCTCAGCTTCTGTGTGGTCTTCAGGGTTTTTGTTGTTTTCCAAAATGGGTGACTCAGTTGTGCTCTGTTCTTCCATGTGAGGTGATGTCAAGTCGGGGTTCTGGTGTTCCTTTGAGGGGGTTGGGGGAGTATCTGGTCTGGATGTCACCTCAGTGATTGACTTTGGACTGACAGTAGGACTCTCTGGGGTAGAGTGAGAACTATCTGAAGTCCAAGACTCAGTCTTGGAGGAAAGAAAATGGCTGACATGACGTGACTCGGTGGTGAGAGGAGATTGTGAAGATGATGTGGAGTCATCTGAGGAGGCAACACATAGAACTCATGAGGAACTGCTGGTCATTGTCATCGAAAAAGTACTGAAAAGCTTATTTTCTTACTTTTGAAACAGTAAACGTCATGGCGACCAGTAGCCTCGATGAGGTCCGTCTGGTTGCTGGGTGCTTCGCTGCAGCGCCCCCACGGTTGGCGCACGCTGCCATCCTTGATCCACCCTGAGCTGCAGTTCCTGGGTCCGTGGTTGGGGGCAGTGTATAGCTGGGTAAGGGTAGCTAGCTGGGCATGCTCACTCAGGCAGTACGCCTCAGCCTCCTCGAAGGTGAAACCATGGGGTGCCCAACCATAGAATACCTCGCCAACTGTTTTTGTGTAAATGTTAGTCAAGAAAACATGTTTTTGTCATGCGAAAGGTAGAAGAACTGGTAGACACCTTCAATGGCGCCCAGATAGCAGTAGACGTCAAGGGGCTGTTGAGTTGCTAGCATTCCGAAGGTCCGCACGCCCGGAAATCCGTCTGGGAATCCCGCGCAGTCCACTCGTGGCTTCTGGACTACAGATCTGAGACATACATTTATATAAGTCAGGGGTGGACAAACTTTTTGACCCGGGGGCTACATTGACTTTAAAAATTTGACAGACGGTCAGCACAAGATATGATACATATAAAAAAGTGCATCCGTTAACAGTACATATGAAACATAAACAGAAAAAAGGACTAAAGTATTACCAGACTCATCAGTCATCATTAAAGTAAAAAGTATAAAGTACAAAGTAAAGTCAAAATCCTCACCTGACCGAGTGATCTGAGAGCCAGCCGGCGTGGCAGTGCTCGAACCCGCCGTGATAGGCCGCCACCAGCTGCTCTGGTGAAGCTATTTGGGCCCCCACCTCCATACAGGCCTCTCGGGCCCTCTCAAAGGTGAAGTCCCCCAGGCTTTTGGACCGGTCCCCACGATGGAACACCAGACCTGTTATTTAAAAAAAAAAAAGCCATATACTTAATATTGTCTGAGAAAAATCAAAGTGGGGCAGTGAATATTCGCTATATAATATTGGTGACAATGAAAAACTTTAGTCCATGGATTACATTGCATCATTGTATAGCTATTCCTTACTGTTTTTTTAATTAATTCATGATTTTATTTACCTTTGACTTGAACCTCCGTGACATCCCAGTCTTGTTCGGACCCCTGCTGCACGTGGCACCGGTACCTGCCGGCGTCCTCGTACCTCAGCCCCTCCAGCCGGAGCGTCAGATCGGCCGGCGAGACGGAGTAATGCGGCAACGAGGCTCGTTTCCGGTAGGCCTCGCTCACCAACACGCTATCGCCACGAGCTGCGAGGATTTCCGTCTCCTGTCCGTTTCCCAGCAGGCTCCACCTGACTCGGGGAAGAGAAATAACGGCGTGTCGGCCATTGGTGGCGGGCGGTGGCCCGCCTGCAGACACCAGGCAGGGCAAAGTGAGCGTGGAGCCAAGTTCGCCTTGAGCGTTCGGGCCGGAGCTGATGGTCACATGTAGGCGGTGTGTATCATCTAAAACAATAAAAGAATTAAAATTAAAAGAGAATTGCAATCAATAATAAGGGGAGCATTTGGCTGAGATGGACAGGTATGTGATGATCATCCTCAATGGCATCAAAGGAGATAAAAACTTGTAATAGTACTCCACCTAGCCCGTCCTGAGCGATCGACAGTGACGGGAGAACGAGCAGAGCGATGGCAACCAACGTGGCATGGCAAAGCACTTCCTGTCTGAGGACAACATAACAAAAACAAACAACAAATCTTGTCAAAAGCTGGTGTGTGTATGTGTAAACCTGTAGGGTGGTCCTGCTGCTCAAATGCGTGGGCCGAATTCTAATTGGCCGTAAAAACAGCAAAGGACCGACCGGACTGAATAAAACAAGATTTACCGTTCTCCAGTTCTTTGAGCTCGAGGTTATTCCAGAAAAAAGTATGTTTGACCACAAAGAGAGGTTTTCCCAGAAGTGGCTCCAATTTATTCTCTTTAACAAAGAAGCTCAACTTGCTTCTTTGTGTAACACATTCATTAGCATTTTGTTTTTCTAAACCTGACTTACCCACTGAATTAATTTACTGTATTAAAATACTATTACCAGCATTGTAAGCCTTGTTAAACATTTATAAATATACCTTGTTGCTATACGTATATATACGTATACGTATATGTATACGTATATGTATATGTATATGTATATGTATATGTATACGTATACGTATACGTATACATATACGTATACGTATATGTATATGTATATGTATATGTATATGTATATGTATATGTATATGTATATGTATATGTATATGTATATGTATATGTATATGTGTATATTTTATATATGTATTTTTTTATTTTTTTAAGTATTATGTGTAGAGTAATATATTTGTTTTAGGTTAGATAAGTTTGAATAGGAAAGTAATGATTTCACACAAATAGTCAGTATTAGGATTTCAGGCTTGACAATGACAGTGATGGAAGTCCAAACATTTTGGTCAAACGGATTGAATATCTATTGCCTTCAATGACACTGAAAAAGTTTTATCATCTAGGCAACAAGGTAGTGAATACAAAAATCCCAACATGTTCAATAGCCTAGTGGAAAAAAACCAAGAGACCAATCGCAAGCTGCCAGGAATTGTCATGTGAAGGCAGGACAGATGGAAAAAAAGGAATACACGACTTCCATTGTAGAGTGAGAATTACGACGTTTGTGTTGGATTAGGTTGGCGTTCCGTCTTAGGAACTGACTTGAAGCCAACTAGATCAGACAATTAGCATGTGGGAAAGTCACTGAGGCTCTTTGAATTTTTAGTAGGTGCAAAAACACTTGGTTCATTTCTTTTAAAAAAGAATTAAAGAAAATGCAATACATTTAAAAACATGTCTGCCATTAAATTTTTTTCATCAGCGTGTGGCCTGGAGTACACAGGCCTAACAATGGATTTTATATTTAATACTTTGTAAGATCATTTCTTAAGTATATTTAAATGCATATGTACATTAAAAACAATCTGATGTTAAAATACAAGCATAATTAATACATGATATTGTATACATATATTTTATGTCTCACTTACCATGTAAAATATCTGTTATAAGTACAATACTGTATATAGGACTTATATTAAATACACAAAGTGTATTATCACTAAAATTGTACAGTGGATAGAGAAAAATCTGTAAATAATATAGCAATATATTTAGATGTACTTTAATATCTGTTAATGGTGCGGTATTAGTTTGTAATACATCATATTTATATGGAAAGGGTATATTGATATATAAATACATGCTGTGGACAAAAAATGTATATGTACAAAATGTACTATATACATTTAGGTATATACTTTTCTTATATTTTTTATGTTATAGTATAAAATATGAATGCAGTCCAACTCAATATCATTAGCCATACTTTATATACTATACAGTAGCATATAATACTATATATTATTGATAGATGAATGTTTACCAGTAGATATTGTGTTAAATTGGGGCACAATAAAGGAAAATGTATAATACAATAAATATAATAGGAATACAGGTATAAATAAAAAATCCATTAGGATGCTATATTTTTTTTACAATTATCATAGTTAGCATAGTTGATTAGAGATGTTGCAAAATTGTTTTTGGACAGTGTAAAGCTGATTTTGCAATTTCTAAACATAAATACATATCAAAAATACTTTTTTTTTTAAAAAGCAAATAAATAAATAAATATATATACATATCTTTGGCATAGATAATAATAACTTAAGCATGAAGACGAGTACTCACCTCATTTTGGTCAGGTGCAGCTCCAGATCTTGAGGCAAAGCCATGGAGGGAGCCTGGTTTTGTTCACCCTGATAAAGTAGAGAAAGGGAGGGGATCTGGGGGGGCACGGCACAAATCTGTTTGCTACAAAGTATCAAAAGTATTAGAACAAGAGAATGAAGGATTGGGACCCTTCCTGTAAGTCGGACATTACCTTTGGACGACAAAACAAAGTGCAAAGTGAGTAAAATGGGAAGTTGAGACACCAAAAGAAAAGAAGTGTTTCCGCAAAAGTGATTTTTAATCAGTCAAAATTGTTTTTTTTTTAACATGTACAGATGAAACATTTTTGTCCAAAGACTTGCTTTGAAGCAGGTATGTTGCTAAAAAAATGTGCAACATTATCAAATTCCTGCTTGAAGCTCATCAAAAGTGAATTAGCCACTAATTCTGGTTCAAGCACCACATGCGAGAATTATTCTCGCTTTCAATAAATCGACCCAGCGGGAAACCGTAACGTCAGATTCCGGAAAATGCAACACGCAAGCACTTAATCTGCTTAACTTTTATACGTGGAGGACATTATTTGTAAAAAGGACATTACAAAAAACAGTGTTAACTTTTTGAGTTTTAAGGTAGGAAACATAGCAAGATAACAAGTTAGACCCAGACCTAAACCTAACAGAACATCCTATGTGAGTAACACATATGCAAGTTTTATGGTTTGACTTTGTAGAACAGGTTCATCTCTGATTTGAAAGTTGGAAAAAAGAATTTTTAAATAAATTAACAAAAAAATTCAATGGAAAAAAATGGTTCCTTTGTATTAGAATTGGACTGAATGAGTAATTTTGGGGGATAATACTGAACTATTTAAACTGTATACAAGAGAATTTACTTTTCTTGTTTTTCCTTTTTTAAATGTTATAAAATTATGAGTGGCTTTTTAATCCTAAATGTATTAAGATTTTTTTTTTATTCCATTTTATATTCGTTTTAGGCCTCAATGTAAATTGTACTCATTTCACTCTATTTTCAATTGCAACAATGTATGTATATTTACATTTTTTCTTTTCTTTTTCTTAAATTGTTTTTGTAGATTTTCCTATTGAACTTTCAACGGAAATTCCCATTTATTTGTGTGTAGGGAGGACAGTAATTATGAAATATTTATCAGTTAAATCTTGTAACATGAAAAATCCTGCAACCAATTCGTTAGAACGATACGTGAAGGAGATAAATACAAAAAAAATGATTTCAAAACTACAATGTACGGACCTAAAGAAACAATCCAACTGATATTTTTTTCAATATCAATAAGAAATAGAGGCTATAATTATATGCATCTAAAACGGTGGATTTTAAGGCGATAATTAGGACCTCCATTGTATTTATCCTTAATGACTCACTCATTGTCTGCAATTGACAATTTTAGATGTCAAATTCAATTGAACCAAAATGGTTGTCATCGAATGTTCATGTTATAAAAAAATCTAAAGCCCCCTAGTGGCTTCGTTTAACAATACACTCATTGATCACCTTCGGTTAAACTGCTGGTCACAATCAAAACAGGATGCAAGTGGGCGGGGTTTTGGAAATGAGCCAATCAGCTGCCACTACCGTCTGTCTTCTGGCTCTCCAACGTCTTCTGGCTCTCCAAAGTCTTCTCCCACTCGTCTTCCACCACTTTGTAGAGATTCATGGTTGCTTGAGCGTCCTCCACCGACGAGTGGCCAGAGCGACCCATCTGAAGAAAGGATTGGTCACCACAATCGAGCTTTAGTCGTTGTTTTTAAATAAATCATTTGATGGAAAAAGTAACATTTGTACCTGGATGTCACGATTAAAGATGGCCTTGGTGAGCCTTTTGAGCGAGACGCAATCTTTCTCTCCAAAGCCGGCCCGCACGTTGAGTGGCGGGATACGCGAGGTGTCCCGGGTGAGTTCGGCCGGGTGCGAGTATTGAAGGACCCGGAAGTCCTGGCTGACGGCGTGACCGATTACTATCTTGCCGGCCAGGAGCTTCAGGATCTGTCGGGTGAATGGGGGAACATGTTAAACGTCAAGTTAAAATGCAATTCAATCAGTTGATAGTATTCACAGACTAGATGCATGACCGGACGTTTGGTCGCTGGTCGTTTGGTCGCCGGTCAAATGTACTTAGATATTAAACAGCACTAAGATATTAAACAGCACTAAGATATTAAACAGTACTTAGATATTAAACTTTCTCTCTTAGATATTAAACAGTACTTAGATATTAAATTTTCTCTCTTAGATATTAAACAGTTCTTAGATACTAAACAGTACATAGATATTAAACAGTACTTAGATATTAAAAAGTACTTAGATATTAAACAGTACTTAGATATTAAACAGTACTTAGATATTAAACAGGACTTAGATATTAAACAGTACTTAGATATTAAAAAGTACTTAGATATTAAACAGTACTTAGATATTAAAAAGTACTTAGATATTAAACAGTACTTATATATTATTCAGTACTTAGATATTAAACAGTACTTAGATATTAAACAGTACTTAGATATTAAACTCTCTCTCATAAAAATAATTTTGAGAGCTGGCTTCAACAGTAAACTCCCTGTCACCATTTGACCGGCGACCAAAAGACCGGCGACCAAACGTCCGAGCACCGAGCAAATCAAGTCTAATTTGTGCGCATATAAGTCGTAGCCTGAATTCACTCATCTTTTTTTGCGACGAATACGGCATATAATGCTAGAAAATCCGGTCATTATTAAAACAGCCCTACTATCAACAATAAATCACTGCAGATTTGTTGATATTCTCCTCACCTCTCTCCTAGCCAGAAGGTGTGGCGTAGCGTTCTTGAGGTTATGTGGGCGAACGCCACTCCAGCGTGTGCGGTAGTTTGAGACAGGCGCCGGGGGTTTGATGAACTTGTCGTATATCACATCACCCTCGTACGACACAACGCTGCAGCGCGCCAGACTGTTGACGCTTCCCCTGGGACCCGTGCCCACCATCTCGCAATCTATGGCGAGGTACTTGCTAGGCACACCCGAGATTGGTCGAGAGCTCAATTCGGTCGTTTTGGTGTTGGCCAACGTTGAAGGCTGATGGCGTGAAGAAGAAGAAGATGGTTTGTTTAACCGTCCCGCATGAGCGAAGACCCGGTCGAGAACGGACACGCGATCAAACGACGAACGCTGTGGAAACGGGACAATTTGCTCTGACGTATGCAGGGCCCCCTTTTCTTTGCGTTCACGCGGGATCGGTCGATTCCCCAATTTGGTCGATTTGTTGTTGCCTAAGGTTGATGGCTGCTGGCGTGAGGAAGAAGAAGAAGGTTTGTTGGACCGCCCCGCATGAGAGAGGTGTGTCTTTCTTTGGCGTTTTGGGGATTTACGGCTCTGTTTTTTTTTTTTCATCCCGCTTGGCATGACCTCTGATATATTGATAAAGAGGTTATCCTCCATTTTGGTCACTTTGACTCCGTCTGAAAAATACAAAGTGGAGGAAAAAAAGGTCATTTTAAAATACAATTCCATTCTTTTCGGAGTTATTTTTTTTACCATAGCAATACGAGCATTTTTATTCTACTTTGTGGTCCAAACAATAAATTGGCACTGATTTTGAATAAAGTTGAAGTGATTTGAAGAACTTTCTTTGGACATAGCAACATATTGGTGGCAAGCAACCATGTTTCGACAGAATAATGCTAGAAATCTCTAATGAAAAATTATCTTTAATGATACCATTACACAGTCATATTAAGAGATCAGATGGGATATTTTTTGACGACTTCTGTCCTTTTTCTCGGGTTCGAAGTTGAAAATGTTATTTGTCAACATCGCGAGCTTTCGGCATGGCTACGCTAGGAAACGCTAACACACGGTATATTACGCCTATATTCCGCTAGACAACAGAGACATTCGATACAAACAAGGTCTAAAACAGGTTAACGTGTTTTAAGATAAATAAAAACTTACACTGAATGTATTTTTATTTTGAAATTGTTTGAAACAATAAAAAGAAACAGACCTGCAGTATAACGTGGATGGTGGGTTTTTTCAAGAGACTACAACCATAGTCTTCCGGGTCATGTTGCATTAAAAGAAAATAAGACGTAGGAAAGTAACATAATAATAATAATGTTATAACATTTTTAAGGACTATAAATATTCATAATTCAATTTCTGTTATTATATTTAAGATGTAATAATGGTTTATATTATATTTTATTGTATATTTTCTTTGTTGTGACGGGAAACACTAGTACGTCTTACAAATGTACCGGTAACACGTGAATGCATCAGCGTTCATGTGGAAAGTTACCTTTGAAGCTAAAGACTAAAACACCATCACTGGTTATATTAATTACGTTTTAACTACTTTTTTAGCCCAAAGTCTGGCTCCTCACTTTTCAAATGCCTAAGCATCACCAACAAAACATGTTGGAAGAACCCCAAATTAATCTTTCTACGAAGGAACAAAATGAGCTGGCATCCAAAATAACTCGTTTTCTATCCCAATACAAATTCTTATCGGAGTCGTACATCATTGTGAGTAGAATTATACTGACTCTTTAAGATAACTCTTAAATGGCTACAAAGTATTTATATTCTTGTATAAACAGGAGTTCTTCACTAAGGATTTATGGCACAAGTTGCCAGTTAGCTGGCAATCTGTTCTTCACCATTTGTCCTATCCACAAATAGCAGAGCTGCTGCTGGAAACTGAACATCAACACAGGAGGTACAGACACTATTCTTTTACACCATTCATTCATTTTCTGAACCATTTATCCTCACGAGAGTCGTGGGTGTGCTACAGCCTATCCCATCTAGCTATGGCCACCAAGCATGGTGGCCAGCCAATCACAGGGCACAAGGAGACAGCCAACCAATCATAGCTAGGGGCAATTTAGAGTGGTTCAACTAGCCTACTATGCATTTTTTGGGTTGAGGTTATTGATGAATCTAACATCAGCACTCATGATTTACTTTCCCAGGCCACACAAAATGACGTGTCAGGCCAGATTTGGCCCTCGGGCCGCCACTTTAACACTGTATCTTCTTCAGGTACCCGTGTGTTTGGCCGCTGTCCCTCCTGGCTTTTCGGGAAACGGCTCACTCCTTGGCCTTTCCTAGAAGTTTCCCAAAGTCCTCAACTGGCAATTGCGGTGCAGCAGAGCCCAGAGGGTTTCAGGAAAATCAGATCCAGAGCTCGCTGCTGGCGCACGCCTTTCGCAAACACGTCAAGCCTAAGAAGCAACACGAAATCCGCGAGCTGGGCTTGGTAATCCAGAAATGTATATATTTATTATAGGAAGATTTTTATGACTATTGACAAGTATTTTCTTGTAAATATTTGACTCTTTCAGCTTGTCAAAGAACTTTGCGAGCAAAGTGAGTGTAATCAAGTCGTGGATGTTGGTTCTGGACAGGTAATTTGAATCAGTGAATTATTGTAAAGTGCTTCATTCAAGTGAATCATGTATTTTCTGCACTATAAGACGCAACTGAAAGACTTCAATTTTCTCAAAAGCCGCCAGTGCGCCTTATATAGAGATCAATAATGGTAAATAATAAAAATATAATAATTAATAATAATACATCTTTGTATGAAATTCCCTTTTCCACGACTACAGCGTCATCTGGTGGAGATATAACACAATTCCCCATTACTACTACTACTGCTGCTGCGTCTTATAATCCAGTTTGCTTTATACATAAAATACATTTTAATACGGGCCATTCATTGAAGGTGCACCTTATAGTGCAGAAAATACAGTACATAAATTCATATACTAGAAAATCAATTTTCTTCTCCTTTTTGACAACAGGGTCACTTAACTCGATACCTGTCGTTCGGGCTAGGCTTATCGGTGACCGCCATCGAGGCTGACCCTGCCCTAGTTGCCATGGCAACCAAGTTTGACGGAGAACTCCTGAATGCTTTGGAAAAGGAGAGGCGGAAGCAACAGGTCATTTTATGTTAAAAGTAAATGAAATAAAAAGTACTGAAAAAACTTACAATGCTATGCATTATATTACATTAATAATCACAAATATTTTATCATCAGAAGTGTTCTGGTGAAGCACCATCATCTGAAGCTTGTCCTCGCCATGTGACGGGTTGGGTGGACCCCAAAGCATCATGGGAAGTCTTTATCCACCAGTTGGCCCCCAATCAAGCTAATGGTGACGATCTGGCAACGCCCTCAAAAAAGAGACTTCAATCCCCCGAGCACTCACTCGAGGAAACGGCGACCCCTCAACCGGGTTCTCACCAAAAACTGGTCCTGACCGGCCTACACGCCTGCGGCGACCTCAGCCCCACCCTTCTCCGCCATTTTGTCAAATGCCCTCACATCCGTGCCATCACCTCCGTAGCATGCTGCTACATGAAACTCACCACCAAAGAAGAACCAAGCCCTCCTGGGGTAACGGGACCACCCAATTCAACACAGTCAGACCATCTCGACCAGGATTTTGGTTACCCAATGAGCAGACATGTCCGGGGGTTGCCAGATCACCAGCTGTCCTATAAAGCGCGGGAAGCAGCGTGCCACGCCACGGAGGACTACGCATCACGACTCCGTGAGGAGAGCGCCCTCCTGAGGACGCACTGCTACCGCGCCGCCCTGGAGGTCTTCATCACCGACATAAGGCCGGATCTTCCTAGGGCGGGAATACAGACGGTCAAAAAAGCCCATTTGTTGACTTTTAATGAGTGAGTAAAACATTGACTTTTATAAAACCTGATTACTAAAAGCATAAAGTCACATGATCAATGATATTCGTTGTATGTTGGTTCTCAGGTATGCCCGTTTGGGTCTAGCCCGAGTGGGTCTACCCACGTCCCTCCCTCTGGACGCAGGGCGCTGTGAGGCTATGTTGGCGCAACAAGCCCGAGTGGTGGTCTTCTTCAGCTTGGCGCAAATGTTGGCTCCGGTGGTAGAGACCCTGGTGTTGCTAGATCGTGTCATCTACTTAAGGGAGAACGGTAAGCTGCCATTTTTTTTTTTGTGTACATTCAGATTTTGGTTCATTTTGATTATTTCTAACAGGGCTGTGCAGTCGACTTATTCCACTTTTCGACCCTAAGTTCTCTCCAAGGAATTTTGTACTGGTTGCTGGGAAGTCAAATGGATTGTAGAGTACTTCAAAAGGTATTTTTGCTTAAATGTGTAGATGTTTTGATGAAAATAATGTGATTTTATTTTTGTATTCACTGTGCAATAAAACACTGAAAATGAACATGTCGCCATGATTCATTAAGAAATACAGTTAGATTTTACAAAATGATTTTTGAACTAAAAAAAGAAAAAAATGATTAAAAAAATGACAATTATTGATTTAAAAGGGGGAAAATCAGGAAATTTAATATACATCTATACTCTTCATTTTAATTTAATCCTAACACAAAAAGTCAGCACTCATAATTTACTTTCCCGGGCCGCACAAAATGATGCGGGGGCCCAGATTTGGCCCCCGGGCCGCCACTTTGACACATGTGGCTTATGATTTTCAGCATCAATTTTTCTAGACTTTTAATGATTTAATAAATAATAATTTTAAAAAATCACAAAGAAGGGAATTTGCGATAAGTGAAGTAGCGATAATCGAGGGAAGACTGTACATACTTATATTATTACTATATATATTATTACTTGCCATTTCAGCTCTACATTAACCGCAATATTTGAGGGATTACTTTACCAGTGTTATTGGTTTCCAGTTATTAACTCAATACCATAGTATTACAGCTGTTGTTATTTTATGTGTGACAATATTGTTTTGCTTTTACAGGAGCCTTCCTAACCCCGTTTTTAGTCCCCCAATACAAACACACGCATTATGCCAAGCAGATGTTGCAAGCAGGTTGAAGTCCACCATCATTCGAAGTTGCGTTCTGTTGTCAGACAACATTCAAGTTGACTTTGTATTCTACAGTTAAACACAACCATGTTTCATTGGTTCCTGGTGGGGTTGCTTTTCCTGCCATCTCGTACCCACGCCGCCAAAGACGATCGTCCCAGCTGCCGGTCGCTGACCGCCACCTTCTGCCGAACCGTGGGTTACAGCACTAGCCGGTACCCGAGCGGCGTCCAAGGTTTCAATGTCCAGCAGTTGAGTCAGATCGTGGAGACGGCGTGTTCGCCTAATATCGCCATGCTGGTTTGTCGTGTGGCATTCCCGGAGTGCTCCAACGACGACGCTCGAGCCAGGCCCTGTAGGGCCTTGTGTAACAGGGTGAAGAGCGAGTGCGATGCCGCCCTGAAAGCCAAGCGCCTGGTTTGGCCCAGCAAGCTGCAGTGTGACACGTTACCAGAATCGAACTGTGTGCAGGTTGGTGGTCCTTGTTGTCGAGTTCTTGCTTTAGATATCTCAACACAATTTAGAATCTCTATAAAATATGTTTTTGGGGCACGATTGGCTAATAGGCAGGGTAGAAATGAATGCAAAATGGCTGCTTTTAATGGAGATAGTTTTGATGGTGGGTCCTTGAGACTTTTTTGTGCATTTTGTCATGATTGACAAGTCTACCAAATTTTAATTTGGTTGATTAAACTGGTCTCTGGGGCTGATTTTTGCAATTGCAAAATGGCCACTTTAGACTAACTTCTGACTTAGGGTAAGGTTGCCAGAGACTTTTTAAAAATGTACCCTGTCATAAAAAATAACTCCACCAAATCTGACTTTTTAAAACTTTTTGGCTGTTTGTAACTCATTGCAAAATGGCTACTTCATATGAAGATAACAGATTTCCTCTTCAATTTGGATAAGGCTTGTTTGGACATGTTGTCATGTCCATTGTCATTGTTATTATGTCGGTATGAAACCGGTTTGTGTGCTAACTTTCCAGAAGAATGTGACCAAATGCAACATGTTGTCTTGACTCTAAAATGGCCGACTTCCTTTAGAATTCAAAGCACCCCTGTGTTGTTGTTCTTTCAGGCTCCACAAGCACAAGCACGGTCACCACCACCACCACCAACAATCTCTCCATTATGTCAACCCATCTCAATCCCCTTATGCAAGGATATCTCATACACCCAGACTATCATGCCCAACTCGTTAGGCCACATGTCACAGGAGGACGCCGGCCTGGAGGTGCACCAGTTCTACCCACTGGTCCAAGTGCAGTGCTCACCTCAACTCAAGCCTTTCCTGTGCTCCGTCTACGTCCCGGAATGCCGGGCGGGAGCCGTTCGTTCCCCGTGCAAATTTCAGTGCGAGACGGCCCGCGCCGGATGCGAGACCTTGATGAACAGTTTCGGCTTCAAATGGCCAGAAAAGCTGAATTGTGAGAATTTTTCCACGTATTCTTGTGAGCAGGTAAGCAAACATACCCTACCCTCCCTTACCCAACCCTACCTACCCAACCCTACCTACCCAACCCTACCTACCCAACCCTACCTACCCAACCCTACCTACCCAACCCTACCTACCCAACCCTACCTACCCAACCCTACCTACCCAACCCTACCTACCCAACCCTACCGACCCAACCCTACCTACCCAACCCTACCTACCCAACCCTACCTACCATACCCTACCTACCCAACCCTACCTACCCAACCCTACCTACCCAACCCTACCTACCCAACCCTACCTACCCAACCCTACCCAACCCTACCTACCCAACCCTACCCAACCCTACCCAACCCTACCTTACCCTACCCTACCCTACCCTACCCAACCCTACCCTACCCTACCCTACCCTACCCTACCCAACCCTACCCAACCCTACCCAACCCTACCCAACCCTACCCAACCCTACCTACCCAACCCTACCTACCCAACCCTACCTACCCAACCCTACCTACCCAACCCTACCTACCCAACCCTACCTACCCAACCCTACCCTACTCAACCCTACCCTAACCTACCCTACCCTACCCTACCGACCCTACCCTACATACCTTACCTACCCCACCCTACCCTAACTGACCCTACCCTAACTGACCCTACCCTAATTCTTTCTTCAGGATCCCAGCGACGTTTCTGAAACGGCGGTTTCGACAAAGTGCGAGCGCATCACCGAGCCTCTCTGTAAAAATCTCCAGTACACCGAAACCGTCCTGCCCAACGTCCTGGGCCACAAAACGCAGATGGAGGTCGGCGTACAAGTCAGCGCGTACTACTCACTGGTCAACTTGGCCTGCTCACCCCACCTCAAGACCTTCCTGTGTTCGGTCTTCACTCCCGAGTGCAAGGATGGAAAAGCCAGGACCCCGTGCAGGACCTTATGTGAGGTGGTACGGTCCAGCTGTGAGCCAACACTGAGGGATTTGGGTTACTCCTGGCCCGAGGCGCTCAAATGCAACGCTTTCACCACCGCATCCTGTCAGCATGTAAGAAAACAGTTGTGCAGTCACTAAAACAATATCAAGCTAATTCTATTATTTTCTGCATAGACCAAAAAGTGTCAGGGAAACTACAAAAAAGCACACATGCAAATTGCCCCAACATGGATGCCAATTCCAAACGATTTGTGGAAAAATAGGAGCATGTCACAATTGGGAAGTGTTTCACTTACCACTAGTAGGCAGTGTCTGACTTTGGGAGTTAAACAAAAGTGCAGAGAGGGTTTCAAAAATTCAAATATTAATAAGTAGACACAGTTATTAGTCTTTTGTGGCACATCTTGGAACCTATTAAGTATGATAGACGAGGTATTACTATAGCCAAAGCACACCTGCAAAATGATATTAAAATGAAGTCATTCAAAGTGTCTAGTCGAATCTGATTGGACGTCTAGTGTCGTCAATAGCAACCACTGACTAAGTGAGCTTTTGTCCCCACCTCGCAGTTTGGCGTGGGCCAGGGCGGCGGCGTTTGCGAGCCCCTCAGCATCTCTATGTGCCAAGGCCATGTGCCTTACAACCAGACGCTGATGCCAAACCAGCTGGGCCACGTCAGCCAGCGCGACGCCGCCGTCAAGATGTCCTTCTTCCACTCTTTCGCGCAGTCCGCCTGCACGTACGACATCCGGCCTTTCCTGTGCGCCGCCTACGCCCCCCGCTGCTCCCAGGGCCGGATGTTGCGACCCTGCCGGAGCTTCTGCCGGTCGGCACGCGACCACTGCGAGGCTCGTCTGGGACGCTATGGCGTCTCGTGGCCACCGGAGCTGAACTGCGAGGACTTCCCCTTGCGCGACTGCGTCACCGTATGTACCGACGACTTTGGAATCGAGAGTTATGTTGGGGTCACGTTTCATTGCCATTTTCTCTATTTTTTTTACAGGAGGACAACAGATCAGATGTAAGCATTCGCAGTACAAAACATGGAGTACTTTTCCAAGTACAATGGTACCTTAAGATACGAGCTTAATTGAGCTCGTATGTCAATTTACTCGTAACTCAAATGGACGTTTCCCACAGGAATAAACTAAAAACTTATTAATTTGTTCCAACCATCTGAAAAAAAAACCATCCAAAACAGGATATTAGATTGGAAAAATATATATATTTGTTTTAATTTGTCATCTATTAACAAAGTAACAAATAACTAGTGGTTTAAGAGTACTGTTTTACCTGAAAAAAAATGCAATGCTCCGCCCAGTGCTCATAGAGACAGGAATCAAAATTTGTCTTGTATCTCAAAGTAAATATTTGCCCGAAATTTTACTTTTTAAAAATACGGTAAGTACACATTGCGGCAGAAAATAAAATGGGCTAAAATATTGAAACACTGGAAATAAATGACCAGGTTAGGCTAAGGTATTGTGACGTTTTGACCATATTAAGTGAAGTTAATGCTTGGATGTTTGCTCACAACAGTTGATGAACGCTGAAGGGATCGTCACCGCGCTCCTGACTGGAGGCCACTTGGTTGGAGGAAAATGTCAGTTTTCCTGCTGCTCTAAACCTATTTTTCCCTATCATGATTATATTTTTCTTCCCAAACAAAGCTCTGACCATCAGGACCGCACGCTTGCTGCTGACACTTGCCGATGTATCCTTTACTAATGTGTGTTAGCACTGATTTGTGTTTACCTTATATATAAATCAGACTGGATTATATAAGTTGCATTTTAGGGTGGGACATTTTTTGAGCAAAAACATACTATAAAAATTAAAAAAAATGTTTAATGGGGAACAACAGGCTTTTACAATTTCATAAGTAGAGGTATATATGAAATACTACCTATAAGTATAGATGAAAATACTACTTATGAAGTTGTAATGTTGCGAAACCCTTTGACATGCGAATTATCGTTCCAATATACAAAATCAAGACCTAAATTATGTATCCCCGAAACGTGTATAATAATGATAATAATAATAATCGGACATAGGCTTTATTATCATCATTGACTCGACAAAAAAAGCCTATAATTGTCATCATACCCAGCTGCGTATGACGAAATAGGTAAATGAAATTGGTATCTATTATTTTATTTTGAAATGGCCGCGTTAGCATTGCATCCTGCTTGAGAAACTCCCTAGGGTGGCCCTCTATTGTTTTCTCACAAAAACAACTCTCCAAGTGCGTTTTATAGTTAAAAAAAGACAGTCTATAAAAGAATGTGCCAGTTTCCTGAGCTGAGGCATGGCAGGCGGACCATACCGGAGATCTAGATGTAATGGAGTACTTCAACCTGGATCACTACGTAGCGGCCGCCAGACGAGAGTATGTGGACACCTATGAAAGGAGGCAACCGCCATCTTATACTCAAGCCAATATGAATGAGGCCTTAGCTCAGAGGGGTACGACTACGGTCTATTTTTTTGATGAGCTGTCCACTTTGAAGTTTTAAGCAATTTACAAAATACAAATGCAGAAGTCGTGACCGATTCCGTAATGTGTATGTGTACTTTTTTGCCACAGGGTTTGAATTGGAAAATGACAGCTTGAATGCACTATGGTGGGAGTACAGTAAGCAAGGAAGGCTGGAGTACGACGACTTCATCGCCCTATTGACCAAAATGCAGATCCTTAAAGGTACCAAAATATATGCTTTCATTCTTGTCTCTTAATATTAATTAATAGTCTTGTTGTCCCAAGTTGGGTACTTTACTGAATTGGATAGTTTAGCCTTGACTGAGCCACCATTTTTAGTCCTTTTCTTTGTAAAGTAAACAAACAAAAAAACAAAAATCTTTTTTAATCCCATATGTCTTTTGACAGGGAACCCAAAGTCTATTGCAAGAAATGATATAGGCAAATGCAGGTTTTTAGTTCCGATGGTTTGGCGGTCAGTTTTTTGCTCCCAAAAAGGGAGGAAAAAAATCCACGTTTTTAACATCTTCAGACAAATTTTTCACAAATACAACAGTATTTTATATTTTATGTAACAATGCTCTAATTCACTCCAGTGTACTCTAAAAAATCTTTTAAAAATCACTTTAAAAAGTCACAATTTTGAATGAAAAATGTGATGATTAGAAAATAGTTTATTAATATATCCAAATGAATAACAAACATACAAAAACGTTCTATTTGTGCAGTCGAACAGTACCATAAGAAGTAAGATAAGGTTAACACATGCACATAAACACATCTAAACAACTTCAAATTTTGAATTTAAGAATTTTTTTTCAGAAATAATCGACTCCATAGTGCAATTTCTTCCTTTATTTTTTTCCTTAAATGTTATTTGGCTATCTTAAGCACAGTTGTCTTTCTTTATGGCCCACTTGAACAGATCGCTTCCACGCCAACCTCCTCAATTTGCCGTGCGACTGCCAAGTGGCCAGCTTCTCTTACAAGCAGGTACGTTTACTGTAGCCCGACACTTCATTTTCAACTACCACATTGAAACCCGAGAGCCATTCATGAAATAATATCTTTATTAGTGTGAATACGTAGTACAAATTAGATACAACAAACACTTGTATTTAAAGTCATTGTGAATATAATAATCTAAACATTGATTCAAACTAAAACTAGTACTCCCTTTTAATGTTAAGTATATGTATGTGTAGGAATTTGTAAAATTGATCATTGATTCATCATTTTGAGATAATTGACTATCAATTGTGAAATAATCGCAAAAATAATCAGTGATTAGACGACCACAGGCAAATTAATATTTTGTGACTGACCTAATAAATATGGAAATATGTTTTTCTCCTTCCAGTTCTTGAAGTCGGTCATCGTCTGAGGACCAACGTGAACCGACAAATGTAGTAAAAGCACCTTTTCATCTTTTTGCAAAACTATTTTAACATCTACAAATGTGTATACATAGGTTATAAACATGTTGAAATACATTTCTAGTGCGAATTAGTGCTGTACGATATGATATATAAACCCATTTAAACTTTCTATCCACATTTCTTGTCACGATTATCGCATAAATAGATCAGATGACGCCCAATTGCTACTTTGATGATTCCATATGCCGTGGTAGTACCACCAATCGGACATAAGGTGTCACTATCAGCCAACTGGAGCCACCTGCCACCCATATGTGAGTAATGCATGCAAGAATATTGCAATATACATCAAATTAGAACTACAAATATCTATTTATATGAATTGATTTTCTCTTAAGTGGATATTTTCCAAAAACGGTGTAATGTAGAAGGTTAGTTTATTATATTTTCAAATTTGAGAGAGGCTTGGGGATGTATCATAACTGTCGTATAATTCTGATAATAAGAAAAAAATGCAATATTTTGTCGCATATCAATATCTGCCGTTCACATTGTTCCATATAGTTATCAATTTAATTTTTTCATATCGCACAGCACTCGGGTTTGATATATAGGCAAGTGCTAATGTCAATAAAGTGTATAAAAAATAGTGGTAACTTACACAAATATTAATTTCAGAGTAGAACTATGAAAGTAAATTATTTTAAGTTTTTGGACTTTTTTTTTAGCTGTACTGGAATCAAAAAAATGAGTCGATGAATAAGATGACTCAAAACTGTTGTTCTTCCTCACATGCTCATGGTCACTTGGATGAACTAGATAGGGGAAAAAAATACATTATTATGGGGTTGTATACAGTATATATGTAATGTTGGTACTTACATCATCATACTGGAAGGTGGCGCTGCCCTTTTGCGAGGTGTCACGGCGTCGGAATTGATCTGAAAACGACGCACGTTGTTAATAAACTTGGGTTTTATATTCAGATGAATTGGAGATTTGGCGAATTCGTACCGGTCAGGGCGCGAAGTCGAACGCAACAACATACAAAATCATCAAAAGGGATTCTTCCGCTAACGCCGTAGCGCTTCATGACCATGTTCATTGCGTTTGGGCTCAGATTGTAACCTGCACAAAAAAATACATGGTCAATTTCAAAAAATTAAAATATACAATACTTATATTATTATTATATTATATTTATTAATATATTTTTTCAAATGATCAACATTGAGGAAAGAAGTAGTACTACAGTCATAAAAGAAACATGTTTTGAAAAGTATCAGAACAAATGCAATCAAATTAAAATACCAAATATGACTACAATGTAATATTTTGCTATCACTTTTGTCAATTTGTAATCAGAGATAATGCTGATATAATAACTTTATTTAATATTTTTTAATAAGCATGCAGACTTCCCCCTAAGCAACCAAAGTCAAAGCATCACCATATTTCTGACCTATATGACCTTTGACCCTCTTCTCATCATCCCCTCTACCTGGCAAATTTGACTTTAATATGCTTTTTGGTTATTGTGAAATTACCTTTCTGACCTTTGACCTCATACTCCAAAATTGCTTATTTACAAACATATCCTGCAATTTTCAATTTGAAGAATTCCTTCATTCATTTTTTGCATCATCTCATGAAATATATAAATACTTAAACTCTCTTTGAATATTTTACCTAATGGCGGAAGTAACGAGTGGATAAAAAAAGAGAAGTACAAATGTATTGGGACATCTATAGGAAATGCAATACAAAAGCATGAGCAAATACACAGGAATTACCTATGGCGTTTCACCTTAAGTATTATTAATTATATCACAACACACAAAAAATGGAGTCCTATTATTTTTGCATTACTTACCCAGAGATCTGATGGCCTGTTGCATTTCCTGTCCCTCAACCGTACCACTACGGTCCCGGTCAAAGGACATGAAAAGGTTCTTCCAGCCATTCAGGGCTTGCCATAGGTCTTTAAACTCTGCAAAACCCATACTGCCCGACATGTCTCGCTGTGGACATTTGTCAAAGATTGCATTAGCACAGAAGTGGGCAAACTTTTCAAATCTGTGGCTTTTATAAAATGATTCAACATTAGGAAGGATACATCTAGCATGTTTATCATCAGTCTGCAGGTGTCCATGTTGAAAGCTGGGTTGGAAAAAAAAAAATACAACATGGCTTAGTTAGTAGTAGTCTATCTATCGAGTATATCTAGGAAAACTAGATATTAAGTCATACGTTGATAAGTGCCAGAGATGCCAGATTGAGTGAGGCATCGTTGTAGCTCGTCTGCAGAGATTTGACCGTCCTATGGAAACGCATGGAAAAAAGCAATAGTTACTATTGATTTGATCAATTTCTATGTCGTGTTGAATTCAATTTAAACTGACTTGGCCAGCAACCGCTGCAAAGTAGCCGTACAGAGGATCCTGCTGCTGCGCCTGCAAAACATTTTTAGATATTTTTTTTTAATCATGGATTTAAATGCCAAAATATCTGCTAAAATTAAAATCAATGAATTCAAAAAAGAGGATAATATACTGAATTTTGGTGAAAAATAAATTAGCACAAACTTAAAATATATCGAAGACACACATTAACATATGTTGAAAAATTGAAATTGAAATGAAAATATAAATACAAAATAATAATTTTAAAAACATTTATTAACTTATTAAATTCAAGAAAAATATCCTGGAGGAAAATGTATGTTTTTAAATTAAAAATGTATCCCAAAATAAAACGCTTTAAAATTAATAAAATGAAAAATACAAATAATATAGACAAAATATTACGTGTACCTTTCTGCGTTACGTATAGATTTTGGGCGTGCCGAACATAAGTAAAGCTCAAATCCCATCGAATAAAATAACACTAAGTGTAAATCCATTATCAATGATCTGGCACTTGATTATATTCTATTTTTAAAAACTGTAATTGTTAAGAGCACCTGATTAAACCACATTGGCCATTTATCCTCCACACCTTTTCTGACTAGCAAGACTTGGCCACACTTATCCATCTGAGGTAATATAAATAAAGTAATTCATCAAGTCACATCTTGTTCACGGTTTTGTTTATGAACGTTTGTATTTTTCTGAAAAAAATCAATGTAATTCGCCTAACCGCACCCCTTCGCAACGGACGAGTAAAGCCCGGGGCACGAAGCCCTTTTCTCGGCCGCATTTCCTCCAATCCTCGCCCTTCTTACCATTCCTCCCGGAGCTGCACCGTATCCAGCGTAGGCCATTTTCAACCAAAATTGTGACAAATGCAGAGATTGCTCAGAAATAGCTCGATGGAGGATTGTTAAATGAACTAATAGTAAAGTTATTTTCGGCTCCTCCTACAAGTTTAACGTCGCTAATTTCTTATTTTCCGGTTTTGTTAGAGTACGAACACTCACCAATCAAAAACTAGTACTTCATTTTTTTCCCACTCGAGGGCGTGTTGTTCAACGAACAAAAACGTCGGTGAAACATTAAAATCATTTTTTAAAAAGTTTTTGTATCATAAAACTGTATTCAGAGACATGAAAATTCAAGAAAAAATGTACAGGTAATTTAATTTATTTAAAGATAGCCCTTCACGATCTAACGCTCCCATTGGTCGGCTCTGATCATATGACCTGTTATTCAGCTACTTTGCTCTAGATGGCAGGCTGACTAAACAAGTGGGTTAAGATACACAAAGAAGACTTTCTGTTGGCGGTAGAACAAAACATGGCGATTTAAGGAAATTAACTGTGTAGATTTTGGTCGGGTTTCTTTCTGTTTTTAGACCATTAAACTCGAAAATGTCTGAGAATTTGGAAAACCCAACACTTGAGCAGCGAAAGAAACTCTTGCAGGAGTTGCTAGACTTTACTGAAAAATGCCAGGAGCAAATACAAGGCATGTACGACGCACTTGGATGGACGCCGGACTCCGACATAGAGAAGGTCATTTTTATTGATATATTTGTGTATAACTATTATTTCCTGTCATAACATACATTTCACGAAATGTCACTAACTGAACTACGTCTATTTTATTTGAATAGAAGAGGGGTGAATGAACAAAAGTTCATTCCTTCCCAGTCAAAATGTTTTGAATTCCAATTTAAATAAAGTTAAAACGATTTTTTTGCTACCGCCAATTAGGAATCAACGGCTGCAGTAATTAGAATATTCCTATGAAAATAACAATAAATAGAAGTGTTTTTACTATTTTCGGCTTTTTTGTTTTTATTGTCATTATCAAACAAAAACACGTTAATAACATTTACTGTTTTGAAAAGAAGTATATTGGTACTTAATTCAACAGGATTTTAAAAATTAGGTATTAGAAGTTTTTTCCCTTTTTTCTGCATTCAACAATGTAAACAAATGAAAAATATGTAGGGATATCTGCTCTCCAATCAGGATGTGATCATTAATCTTTTTTATTTTATTTTTTAAATCCAGGAGCCTAAAGAATTGTGTCCATACGACCCTGGCCATCTTGTCCCTGTACGTAGCATGGAGCGACACAAAATCTTGTGCTATCTCAGAAAGATGGGCTACTCTTCAGAAGAGCAGGTGACGCCATTTTAAAATCTTGCATTTTAAAAAACACAACGTTAAGTAATCAATCATTTTGTGTCTGGCAGGCTGAGATGTGTCACTCCCCTGGCTGTTACGACAACACCTGCGTCCAAACTTTTACGATGAGTGAGTGAAAATGTCACTGTAGTATTATACGCATTATAATTCGCAATGTCTTGCTTCCTTTTTGTGTTATAGAATCCTGAGATGATATATATTTTTTTTTTTGCAGATAAGGACCTTCAGAACCAGATGATTTTAAAAGCCAGATCAGCTGCGCCACTCATGAAGATGGAGGGTGTCTTCTGGCAAGGTACTGGTTTCCAAAAATTATATTATTTTTTGGATTTTTGGAGTATAAATCGCACCAAAGTCAAAGAATGGGGAAAAAACGTGGCACTGTTTTTAAGTGACAATTTTGTAATTAATTGGAATTTTAATTTTTTTTATGTGATCATCAGGCCAGTATTCCCAGCACCCCGCGGACGTGCCGCAAAACCACAAGCGCGCCATTTGCGACCTGACCGTGGCCGACCGCCTTGCACTTTACGACAACGTGATCGGCGCCCTCCGCCCAGAAGGAGCCGATGCCGCCTCAGCCGGCGACGAACTTTACACGGACTTGGTGTCCAAGCTGAAGAAAGGTAAAAGCCACGTTTTGCGACTGCCTCACCCTAGCTAAAACGCGTGTCCACATCAGCCGAGCGGCAGGACGAGCCCAAGACGCATCTGGAGTTGATGGCGGAAATGCGGGATTACAAGAGGAGGCGGCAATCGTACCGTGCCAAGAATGTTCACATCACCAAGAAGTCCTACACGGAGGTATGCGGTTGGGTCTCGGTGCCATTTTTGGGTGATGCTAACGTCGCAACAACCTGGTAGGTCATTCGAGAAGTCATTAAGGTGCACTCGGAGGAGCTCGGCAGACAGTGGAAGGAGCAACGGCAAGAGGATGAAGAAGAGAAGGTGAAGGAAGAGGCCAGAGAAGGAACTTCTCAAAGGTTTGTTAATTTTTTTTTTATCACTGCCACAATGAATCACCTCTCTCATAAATAATCTCATACCCAATAAATTGGCATATTTTTTTATAGTCAATTGATAAATTTGATACACTATTTTGTCCAAAAAAGTCCCCAAATTCTCTTTTTTATTTTTATCTTTTATCACTGTTTCCTATTGGGTACAATTGATATTGACAAACAGGGGCTTGCAACCTAGGGCTCCTGAGCCTCACCTGGCTCTTGTCATCCTTCCGTCGTGACTTTAAATGACTTTACCACTAGACAGATGTCTAACAATTCGGCATTTGGTAGGCGTCGCCAGGACGAGCGCCGGTCCGCGTCTTCGGAGTCCCGCCGGACGCGCCGCCGCCGTGGCAGCCGCGAGAGGAGCGGGGAAAGAGAGCGGAAGAAGAAAAAACGCAAGAGGTAAAGTCCCCTTTTCTCCAGCCTTGCCGACGTCGGAATTGTACTCATACCTTCTTTGCGCAGGGATTCCCGATCCCCGGATGACAGATCCCACCATGGCAAAAAGAAGAAAAAAAGGAAAGAGCGTGGGAGGAGCGACACTTCCTGACCCGATTCATTGTGTCAATAAAGTTTTCAAAAATTAACGTGGCATTTTTAAAAGCGGAGTTCTCCATGTTGAATATTTGAACGTTGATGCATTGAGAAATCCTTGTAAAGATATTCTTGCGTTAAATATTATGCTGACTTCTTTGAATCTCCAGTTGTCAATTCGTTGCTGTGATTTGCTGTCTCCTGCTGGTGATAGAGGGTACTACGCACTGGCTTCCTGATTGTTTGGCAGTTTTTCCAGTGAAAGCCACGGAATTTTGGACAAGAGCGACACACCAGTAGAGGTTCAAAGGTCGCCGTGCTCTTTTATTTCAAGCATTTCGGCCTTTGTTTAAATGTTAAGCTGTTTCTCTCATTGGTATAATAATAATTATAGTATAATAATAAATGTTTCCTCTGGGTTTTATAAATAGGAAGTGCAAGTTTGAGTATTTACACAAAAGAGGATGAACACATCATAAATTTAAGTTGTTTTGCCTTTCATTTTCATGTTATTTAAAAAAAAAAAGCACAAACCTGCAGGAAAATAAATAAATATCGCACTTCTAATCAAACAAAAAAATCTCAATTTTTATAATTTCTACTAATTGTGTGTATTTTGATATTTCTTTTCATTAGATGGATCATAAAATAATGCACATTTTTTTATTTTTTAAACTAATAACCATTATTTAAGGCATTCATGGTCATTTTCAAATGTGCCATTTTTGTTTTCATTTTCCAGGAAATTCAAATTTTTTCTTTCTCCGCTTCATCTTTTTGGACCGGCGCCAACTGCCGCCCGGGTGACCTCGGCGCCCTCTCCATCTCGGCCTCAGGTATTTCTCACCTTACCGACAAGAAGACCAAGCCGAGAGCTCCTGCGAAGAAGCCGCAATCTCCCGCGTCCAGTCCAGGCGGGACACCGTTCCCGGGGAATCATGCAGTGAGGACGCCGCCGCCGCCACTTTTCTTCTCGTCGTCTTCTACCCGAGAGCGTCAAACTTTGCACCATGGCAACCTCCGCTGACAAGGTACTTCCTTTTAAAGCCTTGGCTGCCAATCACATCAACTAAAACTGCTTTTAAAATGAAATGTTACCACATTTGCTGTACTTTAACCTATTATTATTAAATTAAAAAAAGCTGATTGAATAGCTTGCTATTGTTAAATTGAGCTTACCATTTGCAGAGATGCCCAATCAATCTGAAGTGGGAGGTTGGCAGTATATTAATGTTTATTCACTGCCACTGTCCGGGCCTCCAAATACTTTAATTTGTTTGGACGTCCATTTTTAAAACTTGGTTACCACTTGGAGACGTTCAATCTATATGAATGTTCGTTTTCTGCCCTTTTAAAATTAGTTTACAACTTGTAGATGTCCAATTCATTGCAAGTGGGAGGGTGGCAGTGGATAAAATATTCCTGCATTTTCTGTCATCCCTCCTACTTCTAAGGATTTGGACCTCCATTTACTGTCAATTGCACCTACTTTAAAAGGGGCTTTGAAAAGTACATTTTGAACGTTTAAAATGGGTTTATCACTTTTAGATGTCCAATCTGTGTGGACTGGGAGGTTGGCAGCCAATGTATGCACATTCATTCTAGTAATAAATTCGTTAAATATGTCAATTAGCAACCAGAAAAGAACAATAATTTGAGGGAACAATGGGGAAAAGTGATTTTTGGTTAAGTATAATCTAGTACGAACTATTAACCTAAAAATGAAGTGAAATGTGATGAGGCTTGTATATTTCCACAACTTTTAATAATTATTAGGACTGGTTATTGAAAAAGTTGCTGTGGAAAGATAAGAAAGGCTAATGTAGGTCACCTGACTGGCCTTGCGCTCCAGTGGGGCTTCCACGTCACCCTTTCTGCTTCTATAAGTATGCTTTAGTATTATATATGTATATATAGTATATATAATTCATTGAAAATTAACATTTTCCAATACACGTAAATACAATTATCTTTTGAAAATAAATAAAGCTGGATTAAAAAAAAGTCATTAGAAATAAATATAATAGATTCATTTTCCATTCCACTTATCCTTACAAGGGCCATGGGGGGTGCTGGAGCATATCCCAGCCAACTATGAGCAGTAGTCGGGGGACACCCACAATTGGTTAGCAGCCAATCACATTGCACAAGGAGACAGACAACCAATCAGATTTTTTTTGTGGGAGGAACCCAGAGAAAACCCACACAAACCTGAGATCGAGGGTTCGATTAATGTATTTTTATTTCCTTTTCCACTTTTTTGTTTATAGGCGTCTTCACGCCGGACGCTTTTGGTCCTGCTGCTCGCCATCGCGGGTGCTCTCTGTCAGGACGATTATTCCGGAAACCACTCGGGTCGGAACCGACGCGCGACTGTGCCGGGGGTCCGTCGAAGGACCACCTAATGGCCTGGGTGTGACTTAAATCTACAGGTGAGGAGCGGACTTTGGAGGGCTCCTTTCCGGACCGCTACGACCACTCCAGACCCGAGCAGCCAGGTCCGTCACATCCCGTCCCGTTACATCCCCATACCCGATGATTCTGACCAAGCACTCGTCCCCACCAGAGTCTTCTCACGGAGAACAGAACCCGGAGGAGGATGACTACGACCCGTACGGTCCGGCGCCCACCCGAGTCACCATGATCACCGAGGACGCTTTCCCCTACGTCACCGCCACCGAGTCGCACTACGCCAAGGAGGACAAGCCAGGTCGGAGGAGGGTGGGTCATACTCCATTGATGCCGATAGACGTCCGCTCGAGGAGTCGATCCGTTGATATGTAGTCCAAAACAGAAAGCGGTACGGTTGCCGCTTTATACCAGGGCCGCAACGACGGGTCAACTGATATCAAAAATATATGAGCAAAAAAATAATAATAATTGACGGTCTTTGCAGGTGCCGTTCAAGCGCCCCGACGCGGGTACTTCGGAGGAGTCGGGCGGCGATGCCGCTCTCGGCGAGGAAGGCCCCACCGAGTGCGACTGTGAACCCGGAGAGCCCGGATTCGCCGGTTTTGCTGGATCTAAGGTGCTAGCCTCCATTTCTAAGTAGGGAGTTGAAATGTTGCACCATGAACACAACACACTTTTTTGATGCTCGCAAATACTGCCAACTAAATCCTTTTATAATGATACTAAATTGTACCAATTCTGTATTAAATGTGTGAAAAAGGAGGAAAAGTATTCATTAAAATCAGACTAAATTAAAAAGAGCCAAGATGGCGGCATGTATGGGTGTAGCGGCTCTTTGCTCTCCAGTTTGGTGCTGTATCTTTTTTATTTGAATAACAAAAACATCTATTGTCAACGGCATTAGTGGTGAGCGGTTGTCTCACAGCTCTGGGGTTCTGGGTTCAAATCCAAGTTGGTCCTTCAGTGTGGAGTTTGCATGTTCTCCTGCATGGGTTTCCTTTGGGTACTCCAGTTTCATCCTGCATTGCAAAAATATGCCTGGTAAGCTGATTGGACACTCTAAATTGCTCCTAGGTATGAGTGCGGTGGTTGTGCGTCTCCCCGCCCCCTGTGAATCAGCTGGGATAGGCTCCAGCACCCCCGGTTCAGAAAATAAAAACATTTAAAAAGTTGTACTTCAAATTGAATTTTTTTTATTTTTTATATATACATACAAAAGGAAATGTAATGGAAAATATAGTACATAATTCCGACCTCTTGTTACAATTGGACAGTGAGCATCCAATAGGTATTTCCTCTCATCCCGAGTCCTAATTGGAGTTTAACTCTTTGCTTCCCATCAGGGTTTGCGAGGCTTTTATGGCAAAGATGGATCGCCGGGACATCAAGGGAGAGAGGTGAGGCTGCAAAATCAGCAACATATTATCCCCCAAAAAATAATGACATATGAACCACTAACTTCTCTATTTTAGGGTTACAAAGGTACCAAAGGGGTACTAGGACGAAGAGGAGACCCGGGCCCAGTGGTGAGTCACTCAAAATGACAGATAGAAATGAATGCCATCCCGACCACACTTTTTTTAGCCTCCGTATCCCGACTCACCTGATTTTGACCATCTGCCGATACCGCTAATATATTAACAGAACTGCCAAATACTACGTATCTTCCGTAGTTTACGTCTGGTGCCGTCTACTGTCCGTTGATTTTAGGGGGATCCTGGACCCGAAGGTGAAGATGGAGGTTCAGGTTTCTCTGGAGGCATGGTGAGTCAAAATCTAAAAAAAAATGACAAACCACCCCAAAAAAATATCAAATAATTACATTTTTTAACATATATATTTTTGTTCTAGGGAGAGCCAGGACTTATGGGAGCTCGTGGTGAGCCCGGAGAACCGGGTCTGAAGGTAAAAGGTTCTCCCCAAAAACTCACCAAAAAAAATGAACAAAATTTGCCCTTAAACTTTTTTTCCTGTATTTTAACCGATCAAAAATCATGCTCTTGAAATCAAACATCGTTTCTTTTTGTGCAGGGCGACTCCGGCATGGAGGGACCACGTGGAGGAGTCGGAACGCCCGGTAACACTGTATGGATGCTCACTCCATAAAGTAAATTTGACATTATTATTAAAATTACACATAAAATTGCACTTCCGTCCACCTCATTTAGGGTTCTCGTGGTGACACGGGTTCTCCGGGATCAAGAGGAGGTAAAGGTCCCAAGGTAAAATAAAAATAAAAAAATAAACAAAAATATTTTTACGAGGATTCATGCTTTATTATTATTTGATCATATACTGAATTTGTGTGAGTATTCTTTTTAAATTGTATTTAGGGATCCGTGGGCGAGGAGGGCAAAGTCGGAGTTGAAGGACCAGAAGGCCGAAAGGTAAACAAACTAGTTTAGAGCTCTTCTCTATGTACTTACTTCAGTCACCGTTAGGTGTCGCCATTGAGTTGTAATGGTTTCGTCTGCTTGGACAGGGTCAAACTGGAGCACCCGGATTCTCCGGAGATGTTGGCGATAGAGGCTACACCGTAGGCACTCTTTTCATTCTTTGAAATAAGTCAATTGATACGTTTTAAATGAATGTACTTTTTCATTTTATTTCAGTAGATTTGTGAGAAAAACTAATATTCATGCTATTATTGGGCCTGATGTGGTCACGTCATAACTTTAATCCATTCATCATCCGTACCATGCATTCACATAATGGTCGCGGGGGTTGCTGGATCATTTCCCAGCCGACAAAATTAACAAATGGCAAATCTGAGTAAAGTTAACCAGAAAAACCAACTTGACTTTATTCATTAAATAGATGTTTTTGTCTATGTTTACATTTTTTCTATGAATATTTACATCCTTGTTGCCTTCAGGGCTATTCCGGCCAGACTGGAGGCCCAGGACCAGTTGGACCGAAGGTATTCAATAATTCTCGGCTTTTATTGTTTATCTTATGGAAACAGTAGAAATGTTACTTTGCAATGGAATTTCCTTTCCCTTTCACTTTTTTTATATTATGATTTATTCCTCACGTACTGTATAAGTTCAAATGAATAAAAGGTTAATTCTCCCCCCTTTGGCAGGGCTCCAAAGGGATGGGCGGAATTCCAGGGAGTGACGGTGACCCCGGAGAAGACGTGAGTGTGTATAAATAATAAAATAATAAGTATATGTACGGTTAACATACCTGTCAACCTCGGCCTAAGGTTTCCTTGATGAAACATTATTAACAGATTATTTATCTGAATATACTTTTCTAATCTGTCTCTTTAGGGTCCAATGGGTGTCCCGGGTCTGATGGGCGAGCCGGGTTCCTTCGGGGCTAAGGTGATGTCACAACCGATTTATGCTAATACATAAATATATGTATAGAGTAAAAGGAAATGCGTCAAATATTTTTTTAACTGTTTCAGGGCAGCAAAGGCGAAGTCGGCGTTAGAGGACCCCGAGGCCGAGAGGGCGCTAGGGTGAGCACGCAATGCGGGTTTGATTTCCGTCCCGTTAAAACTTCCGGGCTAACGGCTAACAGCTAATGGCTATCAGCGCTAATCCTAGCAAAGCATTCTTCAGCTGTACCATGGATGCATCACATGTTTTTTTAATTCTTAAGTGGTATTTCCTCATTTGTTTTGTCGCATTGACATATGAAAATGCTTTTGATTTCCCAAAAAATTGTGTTTGTGGTTATGTAATCTCAAATTCCACTTTTCTTTACTGTTGTACTTTATAATTGTGTACATTTTCTCGAGCTAGTTTAACATTTTGATGATAAAAATGCTTCAAAAAGTCTGTCCTTCCATCAGGGCACCGGTGGAGAACTTGGAGATCCTGGTATACCTGGAAAGCATGGACCGAAAGGGCTGCAGGGACCAATTGTGAGCGCTGGCTAAAAATCATTTCACACTTGTCAACAACATAAACTTGAATATTAATCATAATCATAATCATCCACAGGGACCCAAAGGCGAAACTGGACCAGACGGAGAAACGGTGAGACCAGTCATCTAATCTAGTGTAAATTATCTTTTGTCTTCATGCTCAACTCACGATAAAATATGGATTTATTACATTCACGTAGCGTGTCGGCCTTACAGTGGGCGGATCTGGGTTCAAATCCAGGTCTGTGTGTGGAGTTTGCATGTTCTCCCAGTGTGAGCATGAATTGTTGTTTGTCTTCTCGTGTCCTGTGATTGGCTGGCCACCAATTCAGGGTGGCCCCGCCCCGCTTCTGGCCCAAGGTGAGCTGGGATAGGCTCCAGCACCCCCCGCAACCCTCATGAGGATAGAGCGATTCATAAAATGAGATGAGATTTTCATCTACATTTTTATTTCTAGTTTTTTAATCTTCAAAAATGAACAAAACAAACATTTACATTGAAAAATCAGTTCACTTGTATCTTTCTATTCAATTAAGTCTAGTTAAAACGTATTCAAAATCTCATCCATCTGTGCCAATGATGGCTTATTTTCAATCATTTAACCCATTGTTATGTCCTTTTTTCTATAACGCAGGGTATAAAGGGAAGGAAGGGAGCAAAGGGCGAAAAAGGACAAAAGGTACATTGTTTTGAAAGTTCAGCCAGGTGAAACATTGACACGCCTCTTCCTCCTTCTCAACCACTCATTCTGCATCTGCTTTCAGCAAGTGAGCGGTGGCCGCGGGGACAAAGGACAGGTGGGTTAGCTTACCGAGAGCTAACAGCTAACGGCGGCTGCCAATGACTTCAAATGTGTTTGTAACAATCCATTTGAATGATTTATTATTATTGTGTAGAAGGATCTTTTGAACTTCATAATTGATAATTTTATTCTTTTTTTTCAAATGCTTTCATTATTAATGATGATTAACTTCATTATTAATATGACTGTTCATATATTATTTTTTCAATTTTTTGTCATTGTATTTACATATTTCAAGAAAATTATTCTTTCTGCTTTTCCCATTTCTTTCCATTTTTGTCATTTCAGCGCGGTCCTAAAGGCGGGGTGGGTCGGATGGGCGAATCGGGTCCAGGGGGTCCTCCCGGACTTCCTGGGCCCCGAGGGAACCGCGGCCCTCTCGGAGACATCGGGGTCAAAGGTCAAGCCGGACCTAGAGGAGTCCCCGGTCCAACGGTGAGTCCCTGGTCACGTTGAAGTGATGGTTGGTGATGGCGTTGTGACCCAATGTTGCGTTCAGGGTCCCGGGCTGTCGGACGAACAGGTGCTGCAGCTGTGTCGCAGCGTGGTCACGGCTCAGCTGTCGCAGTACGCCTCCTCCATCCGGGCCAAATGTTCTCAGGGCTGCCCCGTCAACAACCGTGCGCTCATCGGACCACCCGGAGCCAAAGGACCCATGGGATCGGCCGGCAAAACTGTGAGACAAAATGGCCGCCTTTTTGACCCCAAAATACATTTTAGGTTATTTGGCATGCATTTTTAATGTAAATACATTTTTATTTGATCAGTAATATAATAATAGTTATTTTTGTTCATTTTTTTCCTCTAAATTTAAAATCTCCTCCCTCGATTGGGCGACAAACGTAAATACATATTTTGTTTCGTATTACAAAAATATGAAAATAGTGTATGATTGTTTGCAGGGCAAAGCGGGCAGAGCAGGATCCAAGGGGGCACGCGGTGTTCAGGGCGATCGAGGCTTGGAGGGCGAGAAAGGGGCGCAGGGTGAACGAGGTCAACGCCACTCTTCATTTTTTATTTCATTTTTCATTGATTATATGGAAGTTCATACTCTCTTTTTGAGCAGGCAAAAAGGGGCCTAAAGGAATAACTGGTGATTATGGGAAAGGCTTCCCAGGACTTGATGGACCACAAGGGGTCACTGGTGAGTTTGTGTCTTTATTAAGAGCAAATGGGGCCACTATTTAAGTGACTGGCTCCATCTAGTGTTAAAACTGAGAAGTGAAGCTGTATTTAAGCTTCTTTTGCGGGCCATATTCCACAATATTGGCAAATGGGGCTGCTGTTTAGTTACTGTCTCCATCTAGTGTTAAAACTGAGAAGTGAAGCTGAACTTAATATATTGTCATCTTTTGCCATTAAAATCTGGCAATACTTTGGATGGAACTGAGCTTGACTTTTGATGTTTCTTGTTTAATTAGGTTTCCCAGGCGAGCCTGGCGTGGCCAAAAACGGCATGGAGGGTCCACGCGGCCCCCGCGGGTTCCCCGGTTCGGTGGGCGTCACTGGAATGCTGGGGAACGCCGGTATTCCGGGTTTCTGCGAGGCTCGGGACTGCAGCATCCACGCTCCGGTCATGCGAAAAGAGCAGGGTTTGGTTAAGGGGCCCCACAACTCCTACTAAAGTGGGAAATTTGAGAAATAATAATATATATATACCCATATCTGGAAAGGACTCATGGGGTTTTCCTTTTTGGTTTCATAACAGCAATCTTGAAAAACATATTTATAACGTTTTGAGATTTTTTTTTATCTCTCTGTCATCACAACTATCTTTGGCTTGAAAAAACAGTGGAAACCTGGTGAATCCTTTCCAGATATGCGGAAAGTAAATAAAGAATGGCGTGTAAATATAATGTAAAGTATCACAAATACATGAAAAATGCTTTGAAGTGTGTCTGAAAAACTGCTTTCTTTCTTTCTTTTAAGCCCGTTTGATTCGGTGTGGTGAGATTGGTCGCTAGGCTAGGGAGTTTTTGTTTTTTTTCGTTCAAAGACTTTAAAGTAGTATTGTGTTTTTTTTTTTTTACAACTGTTTTAAATACTTCATTAAATGTGAAATGTAATAATTCCGTGGGATTTGTGGAGGTTTTTGAGATTTTGGTCAGTTTTCTAAACAAGTTTTTTTCATGATGACAATAAAGGCTTTTGAATTTGAATGAAACGGTTGGTTCTTTGACACTGAAACGGGAGACAGTCTTTACAATTTAAATGATTGGCGACCAGTCGAGCCATTGACGGCAATAGTCGTCCAAACCATTTGCAGTGAGGAGATAGTGACGTAATGGATGAATTTCTTGTGTTTTTGACTTCCTTTTACATCTGGGTGTCGGCTCGTCAGAAGGTTGTCGTGGCCGAGTGGTTAAGGCGATGGACTAGAAAGCAATGAGCTAGTCATCCATTGGGGTCTCCCCGCGCAGGTTCGAATCCTGCCGACAACGCATTTTGAAATCTTGTGACATTTCAACTTTGAATTCACTCGCATTTTCACATTTGATGACGTATTGCTCGTCGGTTTAACCCAGCTACTTTATGGTGGTGTGACCATTCTTTTCTTTTTCAAATTAAATCTAATCGTATCAATTCTGGCTTTATTTTACGAATTCGAATCAAAGGTAATTTTAATCCAATAAAGATTGTACCTGATTCATTTTCTTGTTATTGTCTTTATTAGAATAATCCGAGTTAAGAACGTTACATACAATCGTCACTTTATATTGAAGGTGAATTTCCACTACTCGGAAGCGTTGCTTAGCAACCGCAAATGTTGTAATGGCGACCTGGCTAGCTAGCTAGCAAGCTAGCTTAGCTACGATGGAAGACGATTTGGACGAACTGTTGGACGAAGTGGAACAAAAGTTTTGTCACAACATTTCCGTCTCGTACGACAAAGCGGCGGACTCCAAAAAAGAGAAAACAAGTGGAATAGACGGGCCTCGAAATGTCAGGTAAAACGAGCTAACGTGGCTAAGCTAAAGACCAGATGGTAGTATATCCTTACTCCAAATCCTCAGTGTACTAGCTGTATTTTGTTTATTATACAACGGCTTTAACTGATATTTTCTCTGTGCCAGCAGATGTGAACAGAAGACAAAAACCATAAGTGAAGACATTGACGCACTTTTGGAGGAATTTGGGGAGGAAGCTCACAACACACTTCCAACTAAGGTAATAAATATTATAAACAAGAATAGCAGAAACTGAGGTAAAAAAAAAAAAAATGTTGCATTTCAGACTGCGCACTTCTCCAAAGGTGAGCAAATCAATTATCCACCTGGAGGGAGAAGGTATGGTTCAAATACAAAACGATTAAAAATAAGATTTAAGATGAAGATGTCAAATTTGTGATTCCAATGATGCATTCAGGTGCTGTCCTGTTTATCTGGGAGGCAGTGCTGTAGAAAATGGAGTAGGAACGGCGACATCTAAAAGGTGACTGGATGCCATTGACTGGGTTGTACGTCCAAATTTTGTCGGCTCATCCATTCCCAATGAATTGGACATTGGTCTCCGTCAGAGGGCCGCAATGTTTAAATGCACGTTTTGTTTACATTGGGCAACTGTAGGTCATGTGACCAGCTAAGATGCACGTCCTGCGACTTCCGGATTGTGATGTTTGACAATCACGAGTGGGATTCGTCGTGCAATTACCTCTTTCTCAGGTGAGTCAAAATATGGCTTACAGGAAATACAAATTTGTTTGTGTATAAGTAGGATTACATAACAACAGCCTGATATTTACAATAATTCAATTTTTGATGCCTGAATATAGTTATATAAACATCAATGGGGAATACCTAGATGCATATAAATAATCATGATAATTTCATACAATGACTATCTAATGACATTGTAACCGATCCAGTTTAAATTTAATTACATAGGAACAACATGCCCGAGCACAAGAAGCTAGCAGCCAAGTTGAGGAAGAAGAGCGGCGTCCGGGCATACGCTTGCCAGTGCAGTTGGTTCACAGCATCGGACGTCATCGATTCGTCCCTCCAGCCGAACCTCAAATGGGCCTGCGCCAGACACCCGGACTGAAGAGTCCCAAAGACTCACTCCAAAGACTTTAAGCGTTCATCCATTTTGACAGTGACAGATTTTCACAATCAAATGGGCTGAGAAACGTCAATTGCATGGAAAGACGTATCATTTACTGATAGCTTCTCCCCAGTATTTATATATTTGAATGACACAATTAAAAAAAAATCCTAAGGCAGAAAAATGTACTACGTAATTTATTCAATCACCCGCCAGGCCACAAGACGGCGCTAGCAATAAGAAGTGCAAGCAACTACAAAGGGAAACACGAGAAACGGAGATGGATGAGGCTGAATTTGAGGAGATTTTAGACGACTGGTTTATTGAGTCTTTGAAATTGTAAGTCTTTTCTTAAATTATTGATCATTTATGGCTTTCTACTTTAAGAAGGAAACATATCGGGGGAATCCGAACGTGTTTTGACAGCTCAGTAATAATCGTATTGCTATTAACAGTATACCACATTGCTAACATTGTGTTAGTACGGAACTTCTAACACGTGTAACTATTCAATAATAAAATGCATCTCTTTAAAAGGCTTTTCCAAACAGAAGATACTACATTCCTTATTTCTACTTGCTTTTACTTTTGAATTTAGTCTTGGTTATGCCGTAGGTGTACTGTTATTAACAATATCACCATGCTAACATCGTTAGCATGCAGACCTACTCTTGAATATTATCCACTTTACTCATATAGACTTTGGCTTACGTCTTTATGATTTCTTTTCATTGGGCCCTTGTCTAAATTGTGCTTCGTTGTAGTTTCTCCATTATTTATTTAGCCCTCGTACTTTCCATAAATTCAGCGTCTCTTCGGGGCTAGCGCCAATAAAGAAGACTAACTTCAATTACATCCCACAATTGGTCAAATTAACACTTTATTCAGAATAAATAATCCCATTTTCTCTTGGTGGACAGGTACGGAGACCTTCATGTATATCAGCTGGAGTTCCCCACCCGAGTTATTGAGTGGACATCAGCTAAAAGTGAGTAAACCCTTTTCCTAAAGACGTTTTACTCATTGTAAAGGGGACAAAAATAATCAAATACAAAAAAAAATGGACTGGACATACAACCCCGGTGGACATGGGAATCCCCCAAATCCTGCCAACTACCCTCCTGACGAAAGAACGGCGGCGAGCAGCTATGCTTATGAAATACCCCCCAGTTATCCTCCTCCTGCTTTCGCTTGCAATTTCCCACCTCCAGGGGGATATTTCCCTAACATCCCTCCACCGGCTTTTCCTCCAACGGTCCCCAATTTGAACTGGAATCCCCCCAAAATGGAGGCGGAGAGTTTTCCCCAAGTGCCCGTTGATGAAAAAGCACTCCAGAGGAAGCAAGATGAACAATGGTTAAGTGTTTTTTTACAAGGAATATCTGGGAAGAGTAAAGAAGCTAAAACGCCTAAGTCCAAATCCCATCGAGATTTCGCCGCGACGTTACGTGCCGCCAACGGGCTAGCATCCCGCTTATCTGAGTCTTGCCAAAAATTGGCGAACGGACTGATTGAGGACGTGGAAACTTGGTCGTCGTCTCACAACGATGCTTTACGTCTTAAAAGCGAACTTCAAGAGAAATTGGACGTGCTTTCAAGTTCTTTCGAAGCCCAAAAAAGTCACGTTTCGAAGGTACGGCGTCGACGGCAAAACAGCGCACGGCGAGCCGAGCTGCTCCTCGCCGAGCGAGAAGCCAAGCGTGCGGAAAAGGAGGACGCCGTGGACAAATGGCGTTTGAGACAAATCCACCGTGTAGAGGAAGAGAAGAAGGAACGTGAGCTAAAAATGGCGGCCGACTCGGTTTTGTGTGAAGTGCGTAAAAAGCAGAGCGACATCAAGAGGACGCAGGACGTCTTGCGCTCGCTGGAGAAGCTACGGCGTCTCCGAAAGGACGCCGCCGCTCGTCGGGGGATCGTCGCCGAAGAGGGAGGAGACGTGGAATTCCAGCAGAGGCTGGACGAGATGCGGCGTCTGGCGAAGGCAAGGACGCTCATCTACGCGGCGGAGGAGAAGGCGCTCACTGTCATGCTAGATGGCGTTCAAGAGGAAGAACGACGAGCGCTGAAGAAGGAGAGAGAACGGAGGCAAAAGCACAAAATGGACGCTGTATTGTTCGGGGATGAAGCGCCCGTGGATGCCGCTTTGAAGCCGTTTGCGGATTACTTTGCTCAGGCCGAGTCGTCGCTCCACGCTTTGGTTCACGTACGGCGGCAGTGGGACGTCTTTTTGGTTCCCGATGAGTGTCCGGATGGGAGCGCCATCCCGACGCGGTGGGTCGTGCCCGAGCCGCCATCCGGACCTGGCTGGCCGGATTCCCTGGTTGACTCTTGATCTGCAACGATCCCAATTATGCCCGAACAGGGAAAAATTGACCAAATCTTGTGGCTCTTAAGGACTAAAGACTAAGTTTTTCAACCAGTTTGTCTCAAGTAGACGTTTGGAACCATAGAAAATGCTTTTTAAACATGCCAAAATGGCCTTAAAGCTCCATCATTAATACTCCATGCTTTTTGGGGAAGTCCATTTTAGTTGTGTGTGTTGTGGTCCCAACAGAAAAATGTCACCTCACCAAGGATAAATCATGAATAATAAAAAAAGGATGAAGCAAAAACGATTTTTTTGTATTATGTTCCCATGATAAAGATTCTTAATTGTGGTTGGAGAATTTGTGTTTGTCATCCGCAGCCGTGTGTGTGGCCAGTTGCGAAGCCGTCAAGCAGAATCACATTTTGGAGCTGGGATTGCCACCAAAACTCTTTGCGCCCAATAAGGTAAACCAATGCAATACAAGATGTCGTCTGTCGCTTATTATTTAGTCATAACAGGAAAGAGGGTTAGTTATCCCTGCTTGATGGCACATAATAGATGAATAACTGCCGTTGAGGGTATCACTGTGTGCTTTTAGGTAGACACTGCCTCCTAGTGGCCGCTCCTCCACTGTACACTTTTTTTTTTTACATTGATATATATTGACATAGTCTATCCGCCAATTGGACCGGTTTTAATCTAGATTGTCATATTTTGGGCGTATGCTCATTTAACGTGCGTGTGATGCATTCGAGGGCGTCTGTGCCGAACGGGACTTTCGAGTTCTCCGTGGCGGCTTTTCTCCGGGCCCGGTCAGCGTCCTCAAACACGTGCCAGAATCCAGGTGAGTACTCCCGAATGGCATGACCTCATTTATGTGCTAATCTGGTTTGGTTTTTATTTTGAAAGGCTCATTGTGACCAATGACGGCCGAGCGCCAGACTTGCTGGTTTGGAACCTCGGAGACGACGGCGAGGGTGACAGAGGTGAGTTAAGTGACTGTGCTGTCAAAAGTGACATGAAAGCAATGGGCTCATGTTTTTTGTTAGATGTCATCGTGCGGGTGGCCAGTTTGGCGGCTTCGGCGGAGAGCCGGGGCGGCGCGGCGGTGGCGACGAGACGGGCGGAAGTCCTCCACGGGCGACAGGTCGCCGATGTCCAGTTGACGCGATTGGAAACGGGGCAGTGCCTTTATAAGTTGGGTGAGAAAGTGTCTTCTCAATTTGTCCCAATATTTGATGTCTTGCTAAATTTGTCTTTCAAGTTTCTCATCTCATTTTCTGAAGTTTCTCTTATTTTGTATTTTTGCCATTTTTTTTTATTATAAGTCAAATATAATTGTAAATATATTTTTCTCAACATATACATTTATTTAATTTTGGCAAATTGATTAATCATAGAGTTTTGGGAAATGTTATTAGTACTCTTTTTCTTTATTTTGTCATTTATTATCTATTTGATTTAATTTATTTTTTGTTCTCTGCAGAGTCATCTGACCAAGAGCTGGTGAGCAGCTTCCACTTTACCAGCGACGCCATTTTCCTTGTGGCCTGCAGCAACGGCGACGTCCTCACAGTGGACACGCGCGCCTCGACGCCGCCCCACCGCGACCCCGCACCGGACTTCCCCGGTTGTTCTGGCGCCTGGCAAACAGACGTGCGCGAGTCCCGGCTTCTTCGAGTGACAACATGCGGACGGGCTGCCATCTCCGACCCCAGGAACCCGTCGGCGGCCGGCGCGTGCCGGGCTCAGCTGGAGGTCGGCGACCAACCTGTTAACCCGGAGGATGTATGCGCTTCTTGGGCGCCCGGACTAGACGACGTGGTGGCTGTATCAGGTTAGCTGCACACACTAGCTAACGTGTCAAAGTTAATTTTTATGTGGCCCGGGAAAGTAAGTCATGAGTGGCGACTTTCTGTTTTAGGATCAAATTAAAATGAAGAGTTTAGATGTATATTAAATTTCTTGATTTTTTCCCCCTTTTAAATCAATAATTGTACATTTTCAATACTTTTTTTTTTTGCTCCATAGGTTTTAATGGTTTAGTCCAAATCTACGACACGTCCAATTGGGGTCAGGACCCCTGCACTGTCCAGCCACTCTTCCAACACCGCGGCCACTCTGCATGCTCACCCCACACGCTCGCTCGCCACCTCTGGCACCCCCAAAAATCCCGGACGCTGGTGTCCGCCGCCAACGATGCCACGCTGCACCTTTGGGACTGGAACCCCACGCCAGAGCGTACCTGATGATTGTTTCAACAACAACTGAAAAGTGGAAGTAGGTGAGTTACCTTTGTGAAAAGAACATTACGTAAAAAGAAAGACTTTGAAAATATAAGCATATGTTCTTTTTGTATTGCGTGGTGAGCAACAATAAAATGCGAAAATGAGAAGATGACATTGGTTGTTGCTTCAGTTTTATTGGCTGGGATAAGCTCCAGCACCCCCTGCAACGCTAGTCAGGATAAAAAGTCTGGAAAATGAACATTACAATAATAAAAGAAAGATTTTCCATTCTTCTAGGTCACTTTTGTTCATTTTACAGTATTTATTGATTGTAAAATATGAATTTGTCTAAGCATATGGGCTGTCAATTAAATAACATTAAAATTTAACGATACATAATACCAGTGATTGTAGAAGCCGTCTATATTCATATTTAATGTGAAATAATTGAACGTGATACAATACTGCATATCTTAGCCCAATTAAACACGACATTACCTCGTCCTGCCTTAGATGGCGGTAGTGACCTTGAATACGGCGTCCTCGGCAAAATAATACCAAGAAGAAAAGCAGGAAGTTGAAGGAAGGCAAAAACATGGCCGCCCATGTCTGTTGCATGAAACACGCCGGTTCGTACATTAAACAGTCGCTGTTCTTCACGGTTCAGCGAAAAACATCCCCGGTCGGTGCGTGTCCTCAGCGGGCGGCGGAAATTCGGAGCGTGAGACTTGCGGCCAGTGCTGCTGCGGACAATCAGAGGTTCTGCTTGGACCTGGTCAGGTGGGTCGCAGATAGGTTAAAGGAATTGGGCGGCCATTGTCGTCAATGGCTGGGATTAAATGAACGTGACTGGTTGCACGTCCATCATTTCATATCAATGAAAAAACATCCAAAGTCTATATTTTGAGACGTCTTGTAATAATTCCGACAAACAAGCTTAAAAAAGACAGACATCCTAGTTGAAGCCAATGTTTGCAACTTCTCATTACAATGTAGAATGACAGTATTCCTCAATGTAATTGGCTACGTATCTTATTGTTTTCCTCCAATCAATTAACCCCTTCCCGTCTCTCCCTGCCAGGTCCAGGGACTATGAGGGCTTTGTGTGCTCGCTCCTTCTTCCTGAGGCGGCACGAAGATCTTCCTTAGCTTTGAGAGCCTTCAATGTGGAGCTAGCACAGGCAGGTAGTCCATCTATCTCAGAAAATATTTCAATTGATGAATTGCCGCAGCCTCGTTGGTATGCAACCCGAATACAAGCGGAAAGACAACACAAAAAAATGACTTTGACACCACTTCTCTTCTAGGTGAAAGACTCTGTTTCCCAGAAGTCTCTGGGCCTGATGCGAATGCAATTCTGGAAGGCGGCCATTGAAGACATCTACAGAGACAAAGTACCCATTCAGCCCGTCGCCATCGAGCTTGCGAGGGTAACTAGCAAAATCCTAGCAAAAACTAGCAAAAAATGATAATTTACTTGTATTTTTGTCTATTTTTTTAGGCAGTGAAGAAACATAATCTGACCAAAAGATGGTTGACAAGGATCATAGCAGAAAGAGTAAGTAAAGAAAGTCACTCAATTGGCAGAGAGATGAATAATGAATGCATAGTTTGGCCTTAGGAATATTTTTTATAAATAAACTTGGTTTTCCCAGATGTTTTTTTATTCTTCCTCATTTGAAACTGTGTATTGTGTTCCATTTCAGGAAAAAGATTTGGAAGATCGAGGCTACCGGAATCTGCAGGAGTTGGAATCGTATGCCGAAAATGTCCAATCTCCACTTCTCTATCTCCTCCTTGAGTGTTTAGGTAAGAAGCAAACGGCAGCTAAAGGACTCAAACCCACACACACATGAACAATTTCTCCCAAAATGGCACATTTGAGTAACTTGCACGCGCATTGTTGGCGGTGGCAGGAGTGAAGGACGTCCACGCGGATCACGCGGCCAGTCACGTGGGCAAGGCGCACGGCATCGTCACGTGCCTCAGGGCCACCCCGCACCACAGCGCCCGCCGACGCGTTTACTTGCCGTGGGACATCTGCATGCTGGTGAGATACTTGCTGCCCGTGGCGAAAGACAGATTTTTGGGAGGGTTGATTTTTCTTTTGTGACAGTTATTTTGTTGTGTTGGTAGTTTTTTTGTGGTTTGTTTTTGTGGGTCATGTGACTCTGTCTGTATGTTTTTTGTTTTTTTTTGGGGGGGGGGGTATCATGTCTTATGTGTAATAGCCATATTGTAGTTTTTTTGGGGAGTGCGACTTACAAGGGCAAATATTCACACATTATCCCTTCACATGTTATTTTATACCGAGCCACAAGAGGGCGCATGCTAGTGATGTGTTGGTTCTGGGTGGATTTTTGGCTTAACCCATGAAAACACTAACTTATTTAAAATAAAAAGAGAGAATAGAAAATATTATAACTACTTTTTTGCTTTAAAAATAGCCTGTTGTTGCTACCATTATTTTTAATCCTTTTAAAAAGTAAAAGTGCCCCCAAAATCCGACTTGGATAGTTTTTTACCCCCTTTTCATCATGCATTTTTGGTTAGTGCTACTTATAGTCCGTAAAATACGTTTTTTTTGCCTGTTAGATGTAAATGCTTTTTTTTTTGTAGCATGGCGCATCTCAAGAAGACTTTATTCGCCGCAACCAAGAGCAGCACGTCCGGGACGTGGTGTACGACATCGCCAGCCAGGCTCATGTTCACCTTCAACACGTCAGTAACCACGCGAGAACAACTACATGTGTTGTATTTTGACATTTATCCCCTTTTTTCCTGCCCCAGGCACGATCCTTCCGCCCCAGAGTCCCAGCGGTCGCCATGCCGGCCTTCCTTCACACGGTAAGTCCCTCAAAAGTCACCTCAGTGGTCCATCAAAGTCATTTAAATTGCCAGATATCACCATATTGCATGGAAAGTGTCCATATTCTGCTGTGGAGGTTTGGCAGCAAGTGCCTATCCCGTGCGGAAAGGGAGAAAGGTCGGCGCTAAAAGCCACCGGGCATGCAAAAAACATGATTTTCATGCCGCAGTGGTTATTTCTCGCGAGGAAACGTGCAAGGCGTCCTCTGGCGACCTGTTTAAAAATTCATTCCGAGTAATTGCGGGCGCCAACCAGTGCTTTGCAAGCAATCGCTGATGTCGCCATCACATATTTGTGCACGTGAGTCGTCTGATTTGAAACAAATTGTTTAAATAATGTATTTTACATGAACAGAATTATACAGCAAATTTTAGTTCTGATTTGTTGGACATTCTTTTTTTTTTAACTTTAAGGTTTATTTCAATAGTGTCAATATAATCTAGAAATATAAAATGTTTGCATATACTTACTTACTTAAATTGGAATGGACACCTATTTATGTCAATAACGGCTGATTAGTTAAAAATGCAATACATTTTCAATAAATAAAAACATTTTTCTTAAAATCCGATATTTGTTACCCTATTTACGATAAATTTCGGATCCCTGTACACTAACGATACATGTTTAATGTAAACAATACAGAGGGGTTAAAGTTATTTGTTGTCATGACAGAAATTCGTCAGCAGGGCGGCGCTAGTGGGCACTCAAGATTATGTGTTTACAGTTTAAAACGTACTGACTCACTCTTCTACCCCAAAAAACGAAGATTGAGAGATAGAGCACTACAGAAAGTGATGGGACTAAGTCTTCTTCTTCTGTGGTGTGTAGGTGGCGCTAGAGGACTTTCTACAGCGGGTGAGGAAGGCTGACTTTGACATTTTCCACCCCAGCCTGCAGAAAAGAAACCCTCTACTGGCCATGCAGCTTTACTTGCGCTCCTGGAAGAAGACCTACTGAAACCCCCCGCCAAAGACCCGAAGTACAATTTAAATCAAATCAAAATATAAATGCTTATTTATTTCCATGTGGTTTTTATTTTTTTGGCCCTAATTATCCATTACAACTCTGACAAAGTTTTTTTTTCATTTACTTTGACATTATACTTTACATTTTTAAATATCTATCTTTTTAATTTGTTACAGTAATAATCATCTGCTCTTATTCAAGAAGCAGAAAGCATAGGATTTTGTTTTTATATAAAAAAGAATATATTTCGACAAAGTCAAAACAAAACTACTGATTTTCTCTTTTTTTGTTGCAATATTTTTGAAATATTATTTTGCCATAGTTAATGAAGTAATAGAGGTATATCAATATTTACTTAGTTTAATATTCCCTAGCCTAAAGCTAAAAAAATCAAATCAAATATTTCTGAATTTCATATCTTTATAAAATAATTAAAAAAAACAAGAGAATATCGATAATTACTTTTTCCTTTTTATTTAAATGAATATTCTTAATTACTCAAACTACCATTTAAAAAAATATCTTCAAGAATTGTAAAAATTAAATAGAAAAGGCACGTTACATAATTCGCCCTTGCTGGCGGCACGTGTTTTCATGCACGTTAATATTTCACGATTTAAGTGACGCTTAAAAAAAGCCACACATTTCAAGGGTAATTTTTTTTTTTACTGGAGTGAGAAAGAAAGAAATATAGTGCGTGTTTCTGGGGGGGCCTCCCAAAGGAGAGTCCAGGTTGGACCTCGTTAGTTCCAAATGAAGCATTTGGCTCGGAGCTTCTGCTTTAATTGACAGCTTTGTTGTTTACACAAGCTAACGCAGCAGCTGCGCTTGGCTAGCCTGGGCTTTTGCGCATGGCTACACGCTAGACGCTAATTAGTGTCTTTTGCGGACCGCAAGTCGCGTCAGTCTGTCATATTAAGAGGAAAACAAACCGTATTTTACGGGTTAGAATTCGCACTGGGAGGGCTAGCGAGTACAAAAAAAAAGGGAAAAAATTCTGCAAAAGACTAAGTTATAAGCGAAAAAACAACAATTCCATTGTAGTACATTTTGGAGATCATTTTATTTGATAACAATAGATTTTACAGTTGAATCTATTCCTAACAGTCTAAGTATAGTTAAGTGACCCCTTGCAAAAGCGGTTAGCATCACTAGCGCTTTCCGCCATAGTCCAATTAATGCTCATTTGTAGATGTCGAGAACACCCTAAGGATGTTTTGTCATGTCTTTTGTGTGCCAAGTTGAAATTGTGCTCCGTCAAATGGGCTTTTGAGCTTAGTCTCAGCTATCAAAGACATTTAATTTGCCCCAACTGTAACAACCGACGGCCCCTAAACGCCTCGCCGTCAGTCGGTAAGGGCTTGTCTCGGACAGCTTGGGGCGCCGTCTCGGAACAGCAAGTTCCGTGCACGGCGCCTAAAGTTACGGTCACGTACGCTGTAAATAATGACGTTACAGCAGCTGTTGGCGGCCAAAATCCAGAAGGCGAAGAAGGAGAAGTTGCACCACTCCTGGCCCAGAACATCACCTGCCACGAAGACGGCGATGGGTGCGAATGAGGCGGCGAAGGCCGCCGTCAACGTACCGATGGTCTTAGCCGCCTTCACGTCGGAGGAGGCGGGCCGGCCGCCTTTGGGACGCTCAGTCTCCGCCAGACGCTTTCTCCGCCGGGAATGCCGTCGGATGCCCGACAGCGAGACGGCGTTGACGGCTAACGTTCCGCCCAGTAGCGTGAAATCGAACGCCGGGAAGAGGAGGAGGATGTTACGGGCGCGTCGGGTAAGCAGCTCGCCGCCGCCGCCGACCCCGCCCGGGGCGTAGTTGCACATACGACTACACGCGTTGTACTCCAGGACGATATCACGACCGAAGAGGAGCGGCGAAACGGCGAGGAAGAAACTACCCAGCCAAGACAACGCGATAAGGACGGCGGTCCGTCTCCGGGTCACCACCGCGTCCTTGTGCAAGGGTCTAAGCACGGCCACGCCCCTTTCCATAGTCATCAGGAAGATGGTGGTGATGGACACTAAAGTGCAGCCGGCGAAGACTGGCCCCACCACTGCGCAGGGGTGGAGCCCCCCCGAGTCCCACGCCGAGCTGGACGCCGTCCACTCTGGCGCCGGTTGGGCGCCCATCAGTCGAAGTTCGGCGTAGACGGATAGCGGCACCACCAGGGCGCCCACTGCTAAGTCGGCCGCCGCCAGCGAGGCCTTGAGGTAGCCCTGTGGGGTGCGCAGGCGTTTGGTGCCAAGGACCACGGCTAAGGTCAGAAGGTTGCCAAGGAGGATGGCTACGATCAGGAGTGACATGAAGACGACCATCAGGATTCGGTTGGTCAGGGTGCAGCAGCACAAAGTGCAAGGGGCCTCACGTGGGGTCTCCCCCGCGCCGGGGGGGCCTGCGTCCATCATTTTATGAGTGCTCTTCTGAGGCTCACGTCAGCACCTGGAAGGTAAGAATCGGGGGTTTACACTGGTTGCCACTTTTGTCTGGATTAATCCAGTTTCATGCGGGGGTGTTTAAAACTTATTTTTTCTTGATTTTTGACTAAGCTGCCGTTTTTGATTTTTGAGACTTTTTTAGGTTTTTATTTACAAATATTCTGTTGTAAATTAATATTAATAATAACATTTTGTAAATATTTTTTAAAATTATTTATGAAAAGATAAACATTTTTTTAAATATTTTTTTTCATTATTAAAAAGGGAATCCTAGTGAATATTCAACTTATTTCCATTGGAAACTAATTATTTTTAATTTATTTTTCAAAATTTTATATTTTAAGTCTTATTTTGAAAAACTGGTTAGGGACATGAATATTCAGTTTTTTAAATTTTAACTTTTTTTAAAACCCCTAAAAACATTTTTCTCCTTTATTCATTAAATTAAAAAAAACAAATACAACAAAATATTTTATTAATTCCGCCTCAAAACGAATAATATTTCTTTCCCAAAGTACGCAACTTCATCGCTAACTATATTACCGCGACCTTGCTCGGTGATAGACATCCATTCAAAACGGATTGGACATCTATAGCTGTCAATGCTAACGTAAATTAGCATCCCTAGCGATGCTAGCATATCCCCGAGCGCTTCGTACAGTAGTTTGGCGATCTTCGCTGTCATTGCTTATCTTTCACATTTATTTCCTCCGGCAGCTAAACGCGCGCGCGCGTGTGGTCGCGCAAGCTAGCAGTCCAAGCGACCACTCATGCGGAAGGCTCGCTCCTATCCGGCTAATCATCTTCCCCGCAGTGCCGGCGCAAATAGATAACACGACAACACACGTGCGCGGCAGTGCTAACAGTAAAAGTCTACACACCCTTTCAAATGTCAAATCGGCACCATCTTAAGAGGCTAAGTTTTGGGGTGTCGGCTAACTTTCTCCGTGGGGGGTCTGGTTGTATAAGTGTGCACACCCTTTGCCATTAAATTTGTTTGTTTTAATAGGCTTTTTTTTCAAAACTAGATTTTTATGCTAATATTGATTGTTTGGATATTACGTCCCAGTGAAGAAGTGGTTACCATGTCCGCCCCGCTGTTTTGAGATTGTGGGTTCAAGTGTGGAGTTTGCAAGTTATGAGCTGGTGTGGTTTTTCTACGGGTACATCCACATCCCCAAAACATGCACGGTAAGATAATTATACACTAAAATGTCCTTAGGTTTGACTGTGAGGGTGATTGTTTATTTTTTGTCTCTGCACACCAATTCAAGGTGTTCCTGCCTGCTGCCCATAGTTGGCTGGATATGCTCCGGCACCCTCCGCGACCCATGTGAGGATAGGCGGTATGCAAATCGTATTGCGAATATCAATTAATTTGTGGCCAATTTTTTTAACTGTTATGAATAAAATGTGTTCTTACTCAGGGCAAGATACACCCTCCCACTACAGCGTTTATCACTAATAGACGACCAATCAGTTCAAAGTGGAAAACCACCAGTGAGAAAATCTTCCCTGCCACCCTCCCACTTCAAATGGATTGGTCATCTAGCATCATCAAGGGCAACAGAGGTAAGAAAAACAACATTTATGATCTTCCCCTGGCCAAAGTGCACCTTCCCACCAATTAGTTTACTTCTAATAGACGTCCAATCCATTAGAAGTGGGAGACTGGCAGCGAATGGACGTTTGCTAACCTCCCACTACAAATGGATCGGACGTCTACCCGCGTTAAAAAGCACATCGAGCGGTTTAGACTTACTTTGCAAGTGAGTGGAAAGAGTCTCCGCCCACTTCTTCTTCTTCTTGCCCCCCTGCCGACTCCCCCCTCCCAAAGAAGAAACCTCCCCCTCCCCCCGTCATCAGCTCATGTCTTCGACGTTGGGCTCGGAGGCTGAGGATGAGGATGCCGGGTGGTCCGCTCCGCTTTATAAGGGTCTCCCGTCGCCGCCTCTATTGGTGGAGCGTGATGATGATGATGATGAAAATGACATAAACTCCGCCCACCCCCAACATTCCTTCTTTGCCGTGATGTCTTCTGACATTGCGGGACGCCGCCGGTCCGTCAAGACGATAAACAAGTTTAGGAGAAGTATTTTTATTTATTTATTTTCAATTCTGTAGGGCACTGGCATCAAAGCTGCGGCCCGGGGGCCCAAATACGGCCGGCCACGTCACTTTGGGCGGCCCGACAAAATGGATTTTTAGTGGCAAATGTTTTTTTTTGCTAAAATTTTAATGAATATTATTGAGAATATTTCCCTTTTTTTCCATTTTTTTTTAGAAATTAGTAAATTATTAGTAAAAATTAGTAAATTATTTTTAAATTGTATTTTTATAATAATCCACTGTTTAAATATTAGTTTTTAATCTAAAATTCATTTGGAAAAATGCTAAAAAGTACATGAAACAAAATTTCCATCTATTACATAATTGGGGAAAATGTGCTTTTAAAAAAAAAACGAATGATGATGTCATCGCTTTGCTGAAAATGAATCTGAAGATACTGACACAACATTTTAATCTGCGCCATGCCTGCCGACCCTCCCGGATTAAGGATTAGCCGCGCGTACACAAGAAAAACATGGGCAAAGCGGCGGATCAAATATAACGCTTTGAAAAGCGCCAACGACACCAAATGCTCGTGGACCGGACCATTTTAGATATAATATTTAGATTTTTTAAAATTTATAAATGGATTAAAAAATCTAGATTATATTCCCTGAATATTCAATTTTTTATAGATCTAAAACAATGTTTATTTTAGCTTTTTTTAAGTATATTTTTAGATTTTACAAAATAATTTTTGACTAAAAAGACAGAAAAAAATGATTAAAAAAATGACAATTATTGATTTAAAAGGTTGAAAATCAGGAAATTTAATATACATCTATACTTTTCTTTTTAATTTGATCCTAAAACAAAAAGTCACCACTCATGATTGACTTTCCCGGGGCGCACAAAATCATACGGCGGGCCAGAGTTGGCCCCCGGGCCGCCACTTTGACACATACGATGTACACTATTCTGCCTATTGTCCGCCGATAATGACACCCCGTGCGTTGTGTATCCCCAGCTGGCCTCCACGAGAAAGAAGGGGACGTTTCAGGCGACGAGGATGCCACCGAAGAGCACGGCGTTAATTCACCATGACTCGGACGCCCTCCGCCGGATGTCCTCGGGCCACCGAGGCCGCCGGCGCCCCAGCTGGGTGAGTCCCCGGAGGGGAGGGGGTGGGGGTTTTAGTCCAGATGGACAGACGGATGAACGGACGGACGGGCGGGCGCTGGTCAGCGAGCCTCCTCACGCTCCAGCGGGCCCGCCTCTGAGTCACGTTTCAGCGTGCGGGTGATGTCATCTTTGTTTGGACTTGCGTGTCCAAGCAAGTAAGCAAACTGGGGAGGGGGAGGAGGGGGGGGGGGTGTTATGCGTTTATGCAACGTTAGCGTGAAATGATGGCGTTTCAGTGACATTGAAGGCCATAGACGGATCATCCTTTTCAGATTAAAATACAGTTAACTGCACATAATGGCTTTTTAAAAATGGATTTATCTCGTTTTAGGTCTTCATTCATTGGTTGCCATTAATAGCAATTTGCATACAATACACTTGAAATTAAAATTGTGTTAATTATAGATGTCTATGATTGGATTACATGATCAGAAAACTAGCACTATCATTTTCAGAGGATTATACTGGAGTTTTTAAAGTGGATTTATCAAATTTTAGGTATTAATAAGTCTTAGGCTGCCATTGGCGGTCATATACGCCTAATCCTTGTAAAAATAAGTGATATAATATTTTAATCGTATCATTTCATGACCTTTGCCCCCCAATATGAAATCTAAAAGCAATGTTATTTTTAACAATGTATGACTTTTTGTCATTTCCCAAACATCGCTCACGCGGGAAACAACATTATTCATAAAAAGTGACCTTGAGGAAGGAGAAAGTATTGAAAGTAAAAATCTGAATGTGTTTATGAACCTTGGACTCATTTCTACACATTGTGTTTCATGACTTAGTGTAATGAAACACATTATGTACAAATAAGTCCAAAGTTCATAAAATTGCTCACAAATGGTATGCGTTACCATATTAACTATTTAACTCCAATTGCTATTCAACCCTTTATAGGACACTTATTCAAATTTTTTATGTATTAAACCTTTCAAGGACACTACAGTGGATGAATAATCAATCATTTTAAAGACCAAGTGATTAATGAAAAAAATATCACCAATTTATATACTTTTCTATTTTAAACTACATAGTCATGTTGAGATACTAAATCAGTAACAAAATTCGCACAATTTAATGTATATTTTAGATTAAAAATAGATTGGGCGTCTATTGCCGTCAATGGCAGCCGTGAATTTATTAAAGTCTTCCATCAAGGCACAGAATCCATCTTTTAACGCACGTAATGTAAATGTGGCCTTCTTTTTTCCAATTCCTTAAAGATGCCCTTATGGGTGTCAAATTTCCGATTCTCGTGAAGGGGTCTGTTCCAAGTAGCGGTCGGACTTTCGACCGTTTAATTTTCCCCTGAAAGCCTCGCGTTGCTCGGCTTCCATGTTGTTGTGTTTTTTTCCAGACAAGTAGCGGCGGGCGGTGTTGCGTTTGCGGTTGCTCCACTACTCTTTTACGGTCACTTTCTGATGGGACCCGCCGCTTTATTCTCTCCTTCGGATGTTTCCGTTGCACATCCATAGCCACCAGCTAACAACAAAAGACAGAGAAGATACTCTGGTAGGTACTTTGACTTTCAAAAAGTTACTCGCTTGAATATACCTACATAATATACACAAAATATATTATACATACGAGTGTTTACTAGCTTTGACCATTAGCCTTTACTTCTCACCAGAGTTTAAAGTTATTCCCTTGGGGTATTCAGTCTGGAATAAAAACGGGATTAGTCTCTGCTTTTGAGTTTAAATGAGTTCGAATTGTGAAAAAGTGGACACAATCCAAGAGCAAGGCGACGGGGAACTTTCTGTCGAAGCTAGGCTAAGCTAGGTTAAGCTAACACTAGCAACAGTTGTGCATAGCTAGACATTAAATGGAGTTTTTATTATGTTCTTGTCGATAAATGTGCTTGTTGATATGTATTAAGTTGAGTGACTTTTTAAATAATTATTCCATGAACTAATTCATCGGCCTGAATTAGGTTGCATTCAAGGTTATCACATATGCTTTAAAGTTCGGAAATTCCGGTTTCTAGTATCGACTTCCTCATGTGCACGTGCGGATTTCCCCCTAATATAATATCTATTGCTTTCGATATATTAAACGATAGTTTTCTGTAGGTGTCCTCCTATTCTCTGGTGAACTGCCGAATTTAATGTACATCTCACTGGCTGCCATTGACGGTGCTAAGCGTCCAATCAATTTGGACAAATGTCCACTCTATTTTTGATTATCGACAAATGAATGCCCAGACTGTGCAATCTTGAGACAATATAATATAACACAACTCCCAAATAGTCGTTAACAGTACTGCAACTGTTTTTAAATTCACTTTCTGCTACATGTCCAATTCATTTGGACTGAAAAGAGTCGAAAGATTGGACTTCACGATTGCACTGAGAGAAAAATAGTCACAGCCAATCCTCCCAGTTCAAATGAATTGGCAGTCTAACCTGGGCAGTGAGTTAATGGAAACTACTTTTAAAGTGTAGTGAAAGTGCCATCTAGACTACTAAGGAGTCGTCTTCCTGTTTCGCAAGAGAAGTTGGGGAGTTGGTCCACTAAGCTACTTAACATCCACAAATATGCGTCTTAACAAGAGCTTTCTTGCTCATTTGCGACAAAGAAGCCCTCATTTAGCACTATTATTGTGTTTTTGATGTCACAGTAAAGAAAAACATTAAAAAAGAAGAGAGGGCATATGTGTTAGCAACTAATTTCTATACACAAACAGTTGTGTAATCATAATCCAATATATCAGTGTATATAAATGGCTGCAGATTAGAAAGAGCCCGTCACTCCCCGTTGCCAAGGCAACATCTTTACCAAGTCCGGGGGCTGAGTTTAATGGTTTAAAGGGATACTTTTGTATATTCAAATTTTACGGACAATATTTTTATTATTAATACTAGAGGGTTTTTGTTGTCATGGGCTGAATATTTTTGCGTATTCCTGCTGTTAATTTTAGGGCGTTAGTTTTTTTTATTGTGCGTAAAAAATATATTTTGAAAAATTGCCCTTATTTTACATAAAAAATATTCATTGCCAATGGAGAAGCAGTTAAAGAGCTAATTATTTTTTATATCTAAAATCTAGTGCTGAGTCCCAGTAGCAAGTAATGGGTTTCAGCAAGTTCCATTGACGCACCTCAAAAGATCGGAAGACATGTTTGGACGTGGGTCAGCCAATCATATGGTTAGATTGGAGATCTGTGTTATAACTTGACAAAGAGAATTTGCTGACGGTCATGAAACAGGTTATGTAACATTTCAATTTAAGACTCATTAAAGAGATGCCAAATTTCACTGCAGATTTCTTCCCGTCGCCACTGCCAAAAACTTGTCTAGCATTTAGCATCTTAGCTAGATTAGCATGCTAAAATGTCTACCCTTTAGCATGCTAGATAGCTTAGCATGCTAAAATGTCTATCCTTTAGCATACTAGCTAGCTTAGCATGCTCAAATGTCTACCCTTTAGCATCCTAGCTAGCTTAGCATGCTAAAATGTCTACCATTTAGCATTCTGGCTAGCTTAGCATGCTAAAATGTCTACCCTAAAATTGATGCCTTAGCATATGGTTGTCCATCAATTGGAGGGCTAAGTTTTTTTTGTCTGGTTTTAGGGCGGCTTAAGATGGTGGACCGCCTGGCCAACAGCGAGGCCAACTCCAAGCGCATCTCGGCGGTGGAGGGCTGCTTCGGCACGGCGGGCCAGCCGCTGGCCATCCCGGGCCGCGTCCTGATCGGCGAGGGCGTGCTGACCAAGCTGTGCCGCAAGAAGCCCAAAGCGCGGCAGTTCTTCCTCTTCAACGACATCCTGGTCTATGGCAACATCGTTCTGCAAAAGAAGAAGTACAACAAACAGCACATCATCCCGCTGGAGAGCGTCACCATCGACGCCGTGCCCGACGAGGGCGAGCTGCGCAACGGCTGGCTAGTCAAGACGCCCACCAAATCCTTCGCCGTCTACGCCGCCACCGCCGGCGAAAAGTCCGAATGGATGAACCACATTGGCGAATGCGTGCGTGAGCTTCTGCGCAAAAGTGGCAAGGCGCCGGCCGGCGAGCACGCTGCCGTATGGGTGCCCGACTCGGAGGCCGCCGTCTGCATGCGTTGCCAGAAGGTCAAATTCACGCCCGTCAGCCGACGCCACCACTGCCGCAAGTGCGGATTCGTGGTCTGCGGGCCCTGCTCCGACAAAAAGCACCTGCTACCCAGCCAGTCCTCCAAGCCCGTCCGCGTTTGCCACTTTTGCTACGGGCGGCTGACAGCGGGTGACGATTACGGCACCGCCGGGCGCCCCTCCGACTACGCCCGCGTCTCCGATGACGACGATGATGACGACGACGACAGCAGCGACTGAGGCGTGCGTGGATTCCGCCTGAAGTTAAAAAAATCATACTTTCAGGGGTTGCAGTCTACTTTTTCCAAGAAAAAATGCTCGAGTGACTCGGACACTTCAGGACGAGGCAAACAAGTGAAATCTTCTCTGAAAAAAAGTTGTTTTGTCGGAAAAAAATGTGGGAGTCATATTTTCCAGGGCTATGAGTCTATTTTTTTTTGTCAAAAAAAGCAACGTTTAGACTCAAATGTCTCACGCCAAGGTTAACAAGTCCAGTACTATCTGAAAAAGGTTGTTTTCTAGAAATATATTGTTTGGGGGCCATTTTCAGGGGTTAAGGTTTATTTTATTTTCTAAGAAAAAATGCTCAAGTAATAGCGTTTTGACTGAAGCACCCCCCCGTGGAGCTAAACAAGTATAAAAGTGTGAAAATATTTTTTCAATGGATTATTTCAGGGATTGGAAAATAGCACAATGTATTTTTCACCTGAGAAACTATTTTTGGACAAATTTTGAAATCCACTTTCCTACCATAAATGCACATTTTCACGTTCTATTGACGTCAATGGCCACCAATAAGTTGATTAGAAAATATTTTGTTAAATCAATGAGTGTATCTTTCTACTGAAATAATTTCTCTTGTAGTAAAACGATATTTTCTTAGTACTTTCTCTCGTGAGCCCACGATGATGACATCATCATTGTGCGCCCTCACCTTGGTGCCTTGTCGTGTAACACACTAATCCCGCCCCGGAAAAAAAGGAATTTGGTGCATGGAGGATGTCACCATAGCAACGGCATTTATTTTTGTTTAGATGTTTGTGCGTTCAAATCTTATTGTGATCGGATTCAGTTGTTTTAAAAAGAAATGTCACTTTTATTCTTTGCAGAAATGTTTGAATGTTAATTTTACAACCATTTTTCGCTCAATTTACTTTCAAGTGGCATTTTTTCCTCTTGATAAAACTAAATAAAATACTTTTCACAGTAGGAAACCTATTTTTGAGGGAAAAAACATCTTTAATACCAGATTTTTGTGTACTTCTAATATCCTGCAATGCACAAAATGAGTCAAAAGTAAAACCAGCTAACGTAGAAAGGGATTTTTTGCAATTTCCTCATTTATGTTTTGTCCGTCCTTCCGGTGGATGTCTTAAAGGGCCATGACACTTACTAAGAATGTATTATTATTTAAAAATAATTATTGTACTTTTTTCTTTAACCAATCAATTACATTTTGCTTTTCAAACATTGTTTTTGTCTTTTGAATGTTTGTTCATATTAAAAAGGGGGTTCAATCTAAATGCCAAGGCGCAATAACAAACAGATTACTAGTTTTGTAATTCATGTTTTGTCAAAAAACAAATAAATGTTACAAATATTGTTTGCTGTTTTGTTTCATATGTTAATTGTGATTATAAACAATATAGTGTGATATAAAAGTTAAATACATAAATGTTGTTTAAGTTTGAAAAGTATATGCCTTACATGGGTAGAAAGCGCTCAGGCTTTTATTTTGTAACTCAGTCTGCGTAATCAACGTGTCTTTTATTTTGTACAGCAACACCGGATGGCGCAGGGAGTTTACTTTTCTATTCCGTTTGTTTGTGAGACCTAAAAAGTCGAAATGCCGCGTGACAAGAAGAAAAAAACTCAATTAAATCTTTCATAGAGGAGAAAAACTCCTTTCATGGGAACCAGACGATTTGGCGTGGGGCTCTTTTGGCTACTTTTATGTCTCGGTGGCCCCATATGGACGAACTGGACTTCCGGGTGTCGGTGAGTCCGCTTCGCTAACGGTTTCACGGTCTTCGATGCTAATTAGTTAGCTACTTTTGCAAACTTTTGATTTCAACCCAACCACAATTCTATTAGAACTTTGGATACTCTGCCTCAATACAAGTATTTATGTGCATATATGTCTTCCTTTTTCCTAAATTTTCTTTTCTGCAAAGTCCACCTATTCCCACTATTCAGTACTAGTTTAACCTGGTGTTTGTGTCATATTGACAAAAAATTGAATGAAAACATGCTTGTAAAGTACGATATTTACAAGCATTTGAAGGCTTTAAAATTCAACTGTTTTATTTAGATTAATCATCGATAATTGATCCTATTAAAAGTACATATTTTTAATGTACGGTATTTACATATTCTTTTTGACATTTTACGGCCAATATAGCCTTTTTAATTTGCCATTTTTTAATCGCAAGAAATGTGTATAATTTAGCATATTTCGTTCAAATGATAATCTTAAAATAATATCTCGGGTCAAAGTAACAAAAAAGTTCTTTTAAGAACTACTCCTCGAGTTACGAACAAGTTCCTTTCCGAAACTGGAGGCGTCATCACCCAGATTAACCCATTCGTTCATTTTCTCATGTTCTCAAAGGTCAGGGGTGCTGGAGCCTATCCCAGCTACCTATGGTCACGTGCCCTCCTTAATCCATGTGGAAAAACTTTGTGCTTCCATAAGGCCGTCGGCGACGGATGACCTCCTTCAGCCATACACGGATGGCCACGGTCCTCGCCATTCGAACCGGCACGTCCGAGACTGTCAGCCGGCCGTGCACGGCAATCGCACGCACGAGAGCTTTCCTGCCAGTAATCGGAGTGTTTGGCCGCTGGTCGAGACCAAACTTATCGTCCACAAGCTTCCCGGACGCGTCGTTACAGGTAATTCAGAACTTTAAAAAGACTGGATATGTTTTTCTGTGGGGAAAAAAACAGTACTGCTTTTGACCACCGGCGTCGCTATAAATCACTGATTCTTTTTTAGTTACTGAGTAGCTTTAACAAAGTTGAAAATATAATTACCACCAATTTTGACCTTCTTCTTTTGTTAGTGACCAACGTTTTGTCTGATTATTTTTACTCTACGTCAGGTCACTTTACAGTGGTGGGAGATCCATTGCGGACCCTGTCGGTGCTGGAGCCCGGCGGACCCGGGGGCTGCAACGCTTCTCGCTTGGCCACGGTGGAGGAGACGGCACGAGCCGCCGGCTGCCTGGTGGCCCAAAACGGTGGCTACTTCGACACCCACGCAGGCCAATGTCTGGGCAACATAGTGAGTGACGGGAGGTTGGTGCGGGACAGCGGTGGCGTGCAGAACGCACAGTTTGGCATCAGGAGCGACGGGACGCTGGTCGTCGGGTAGGAGACAAATACGGGTTTAATTTGGAGGCTCCTTTTACTTGCCGGAAATGATCCAAGAAACAAAAAAATGTGCTGTTAATATTTTGCTATTATGTGACTGTTAGTTTTCATTACTAATATTTATAATAATAAAAACATGAATAAAAATGCCAATGAAAACAGTTTTCAAATATTAAATGAGCAAAAAGCTCATGAAAATACACTTTAATTCGTTTTTTTCCATTCAAATATACTTTCAAACATAATTACAATTTTTTATTCATAATTTGAATTTGAGAAAACATTTACTATTTAAGAGGATTTTACTGAACAATTCGTTGACTTATCGTCGATTCAAATGACAATCAGTCCATTTTCGATGACTTTATTTGCAGGTATTTGTCTCAGGACGAAGTTTTGGAAAAGTCTAACCCTTTTGTCCAGCTGGTGAGTGGAGTGGTGTGGCTGCTTCGAAACGGACAGGTTTACATTCACTCCAGTCTGGAGGCCGAGTGCGACAAGACGCAGGAGACAGGTCAGGCCCTCCCTTCCCCTTTCCTCACCGCCTCCTCCTCGCTATCTTCCACTCAAAGTCGCCATCTTCTTCCGCAGGCGCCTTCCGTTATTTCGCCGATGTCTTGTCGGCCAGGACGGCGTTGGGGCACGACGCTGAGGGAAGAGTCGTCTTATTCCAAGTGGATGGACAGACGGGAGAAACAGGGTGCGAAAAACTGAGTTAAAAAAAAATAAATAATAATTATGTCCAGATCTATAATTTTTATTCACGTATGTCTTGACAGAATGAGTCTTTGGGAAATGGCCGACTTCCTCCAGAGTTACGGTGTCATCAACGCCATCAACATGGACGGTGGTGGCTCTGCCACATTTGTCTCCAAGGGTTCATTAGCAAACTACCCGTCCGACAAATGGTAGGATCGGACGTCAATCATTTTCAGACTCTAAATTGCACCTAACTATAAGCCAAACCGGCCAAATTTCACAAATGCAACCCAAGGCTAACAGCTAATGCTAGCCTTAAGTAATTTAGCTATAGGACTGTATGGCATTCCTTACTTTAAAAAAGTGGCTCATTTTAGTCCAGAAAATATGGTAACTGTCCTAATGTCACTTTAGCGAAGGAGACGATAGGTGGCGCTGTGCTCGGGCCGTTTCCACTGTTCTCTGCGTCCATCCCAGACATTGCCAGATCTCGGACTGCGGCCCCCATGGAGTCTGCGATGACGGTAAATGTTGAGCATCTCGAAATCGGAAGCATCGGAAGTATTTCATTCATGTCATTTTGTAGGTGTGTGCGTATGCAATGCCGGTTGGAGAGGCCACAATTGCAGTCAAGGTACTCATAAATATACCAAAACTACTTGAAAGAAGATCTTAAGGTAAATTTTGGGTTTTGTCTCAGAGTGCCCGCCTGGTTTTTACGGACAAACCTGCAATCAGACGTGCCATTGCACTAATGGTGGCTCGTGCCATCACGTCCATGGTGGCTGCAGCTGTGTTCCAGGATTCTATGGAAAAAACTGTGAAGGTACCAGAATAGCGATTCAATGTTGTTACAGTATAACATGGGTGTTAAAGTATCGGCCCAGGGCCTAGTTGTATTGTTTTACGAGGCCAGGAAAAGTACATCGTGTGTCAAAATTATATTTTAAGATACAATTCAAATGAGGGTTATATAGATATAGTGAATATTTGATTTTTTGGAGAAGATTGTATATGTTTTTAATTCTAATTGTTTTCAGTTATGTTTTAATCGATGAAGTATTTTTAAAAATGTGAAAAAGATAAAAATGTTAATTTTTTTTCTCTGAAATAGTTTTGTCAATGTTTTAATCGATTAAATATTTTTAAAAATGTGAAAAAAAGATAGAAAATGTGAATTTTCTGCCCTCTGCTTTTAATAGTTATTGTAACTAAAAGTTTTTCCCCACAGATGGACACCCATTGGTCAAAGAACAAGCACAAGAAAATCATTATCTGACTGAGTAAGTAAAACAAAGTAGTCAATAAAAGACATACCTGTCAATTCGTATGTTGCCATGGTTACAAAATTGACATACAAAAAAGCCTGTGATTGACTCTGGCTATATAACAAACAGCAAAATGGGATAAACTTATCATTTATGCTTTTTGGATATATTTGACAAAGAAAAGGAAAGGGAAACATAGAGGAAAGTAGACAGGTACGACATTTTTGTGTGTTCTTTGCTACTTTTAACTTTTTTGTCTCACCAGAGGAACATGGCTAACGCTCACCATCGTCCTGAGCGTTCTGCTGTCAATCAACTTGCTAGTTACGGCGGCGTGGCTGTGCAGGCGCTCGCCGGCGACCGCCTCGCACGCCAACTACTCCTACCTGCCTTTGACCGCCTCCGACTGAGAAGCAAACATCTGGGAAACGGGATCTAGATTAATCCAGCTCTCTGGAATTCGTATTATCCAAGACAGAAAGCCGATTGTAAAGTTTTGGTCATTTCCAAACACTGGAAAAGCTCAAAGTGTAAGTAAGGTTGGTAGCTTTTTTTCCCTCCATTTTATTGCACTTTGAAGCATTTCATATGCAAGATGTACACATTTCCAGGGTAATTTAAGACAAGCTAATCAATTTCAGTCCAACTTTCCAGACAAAATGATTGTATTGTAGATTAAAGGACTTCTCAGGAATTATAAACACTGCTGTTGACATTTACTTTTGAGACGAGATAATTATATGCCAATTGTGTTAATGTTGTCAAATTATGGTTTGTAGGACTGGTTTAAGCAATGCTAATTAACAGAAGAAATTAAAGACTTGTGTTTCCTGTTCTTTTTTTTTCCCTTTGTGTTGATTTCGGTAGAAAACTGGACACATGTAATACCCATTTTAAACACCAGCGGGCGACAAGGCAGACCTAGCAAGTAAGGAAGGGTACGTATGTGTTTATGTTGTTTTTTAGTATTCAATACAAAATTGGAAATCTTGAAAGTCAAAATATAAATAATACACATGCTAAATTTTAAAAACGTAAATATCTATTAAAAATTCAAATAGATACCAAATTCATAAACTAAAATATCTAAAATATATACAAATGAAAATGTGAGCTTTAAAAAGGCCAATGTTTAACAATGACACACGTCCAATTATTTTTATTATTTTTTAAATGCCATCACTATCTAAATAAACCAAAACATGCAATTCTCTAAAAGTAAACTAAAATACCTACATTTTATTCCAATTTAAATCAAATTGACCCTTTTTTGGCACGTTAGACGAGACTTGTTATGAACAAACTAGCAGACTTGGCTACTGTTTTCAAGTCAATCATGCTCATTCAACACCACACCGAAAGTCTCTGGAAGTGTCTTTGTTTGTCATTCACACCCATAGGTGTGTTCAAATATTGGCACTGTAACACCCCACCCAAACTCCCAAAAAATGAGTCATGACAATTTCAAAAAAATGTGTGAATAAGCTCACAAAAGAGTTAAAGTCAAAAGCAAAAGTGTAACACGGGCGAGTCGGAGGTCACCGTGTCATATCGGCTCCGCCCACATTCCCTTCAGCATGTTTACGTCCTGAAAAGTCGTAAGGTCGTCACCGCGTGGGTTGCCAGATATAGAATTAACCTGTAACACTTACTATGTTCCATGCACTTAACATTCTTGAATTGAATCCCTTTATTGTGATTACACAACTACAATGACATTTAATGCTTCACCTTAATGTGCACTCAATGAAAAAATACATATTTTTGTGGAAAAAACATCTTTAAAGTCTTTATCTCAAACATTTTGTAACACAACAACATAAACACCCCCCCCCCTCATTTTACAGTTGCATTTCCATTTCCCATACTGTACATTTTGTTCTGACATCCCACTAGACCCTAAAAAAAGCATGTTATTGACATGATCAGTATAGTTGTGCAACACATGCAAAAACACTATTATGTAAAGACATCCGCCGCCACATATGGATGTGGTAAGGTCTTTCTAGGATTGTTTTCCTGAAACACTGACACACTGATCGGAGAACTTTTTGTCCACTAGCATTCCTTAACAATTGCGTACGTCATTCGTGACAAGAAGAAGAAAAGTTTACATAAGTATTGTGTCCTACTTTCTACTGTGAGTAGAACGTTTACACACACTTGGGGGAATAAAATATACCTTTAGTGATACATTAAAAAGTCTGAATTTTCCACCATGTCAGAAAAAACATCCATTTGACAAAAAATAAAATAGACTATATATATACATATATATAATTGCCAGTGACAATGATAGACGTCCAATCCATTTTGACTGGGGTGTTACCAGTAATGGCAAGATTATTTTCACATAATTCTTTGCATTTTTATAGTTATCTTATGGATTATGGATAACTTTATTCATCTCGTATTTGAGAAATTGCATTGTTTCATATTTTAATACTCTGATTTTACTCATTAACGGTTGGACATTTATTGCTGTCAACATTGTAATGTATTGTTTGCTGTCCTCCTGCATAGACGTTGATCGCTGTCAATGGCAGTAAATGATTTAATGGCGTTCAGTCAAATGTTTACAAAATGATTTACACACTTTTCCAGGGCTCGTGTTGCGTCGGAGCGGATTCAGTCCCAAGGCCATGAACGGCGTTCTTATCAGTTGTGTGATGTCATCAGATGTCCAGGTGCCACCTGTTTGTGTGCAAATGGAAAAACGGTGGGTCAGACGGTAAGTACGCCTTATCTCGCTTGTGTTTTTCCAATTTATGGTTATGTTTTGATCTAGTTTAAAAGCAAAGACAGTTATGTGACAGACTGACATATTTAATGTAAATATTATTAATCAGTGTCTTTATATTGACAAAAATTTTACTTTCTATTTAAAAGGGAAAATGTTTAAACTTTGCTTGAATAGGTTACTGTTATTACTGTGTTTGATAGCATACTTTAAAAAAAATCCAGCTTTTAGTTGAAGTCTCCATAAAGCAGTATTCCAAAGAAGAAAAATATTTTGAAAAAAAAAAACATTGCGTCCACAAAACTCTTGTTATAAACATGTTTGCGCTTATGTTAATAGTTAACTGCTATTAAACATTAGGATACAAAAACAACTTTATTTCCAAGATGACATTTTAGAAGCACGTGTGTATCTGAACAATTTGGAGGTTAATCAAATGTGGAAAAAAGTCGTTTTGACCTGTGATTAACTCTCGTTAGCATGTTGCAACTTGCTGGTGGTTTTAATAGAAACTAGTTTTTTTAATAGCATACTTTTTATTTTTAAACGTTTAGTACACAACTTAGAAGGAAAAACCCCGGTAACAAACACCCTAAAGCAAAAATAGTCATAAATCTTTAGTACATTACAAAAGAAAACCAGAACCGGATATGGTTAGGCTTATGTAACAATGCAACTGCGAGCGTTGCCCAGTCTTGTCCCAGGGCGAACATTGGTCACGTGGGATAGTGACAGTCAGCTCCGCGGCTTGCAATTGGTCGAGACGCTTCTGTTGCCCCCGCCTATTTGACTACGTCACTCCGATCAGCTGTTAGTAGGCCTTCCATCCACACAACAATAACAAAAGAGGGAGAGCAGTCGGAGAGAAGAAGTATCCACAGTCGATGTTCAATTCCAAAACATAACGCCGTTTTTTGTAATTTTATTTCTTCTGCGAAGAATAAGGCAAGTTTTTCACTCTTGGAAAAAGTAACTCATCTACCTCGCGATCGAAAAGGATTTTTCTTATTTTGATAAAAATCAAGTCGTCGACCGAACTGCAGGTGGGTTCTTTGTTTTCTCCACACATTTTACTTCGACCAGAAACATTCTTATGAGGCTTGACACATTTTGAAAACTATTCACCATAAATTCTAGTTGATATCAAATATTTGTTAGAGATTTATTGTCATTTGCAGGCTGTTTTTTTTCCCGTCGTTGTACATTTTGTTCTAGATTAGTCGGGGTGTCTGCTCGGTGTTTTTAAGTCTTTCTGCAGGATTATAAACCTTTTTTTTTCGTTGATTTTAATTGTGTTAGTGCTTGATGATAACATTGTTATGTTTTCATACAGACGTCGGTTGGTCCTTCCCTATTCGTGTCGAATAACATCTCCCCTCCTCCCTTCCTCTTCCACGCCCGACTGCTAACGAGCTAAACCGTCTTTACACAAACAGGCTCGTCGACCCCCACTTTTAAAGTGACTTAACACCAAAAACTAGCCAGCCAATATTGCCACCAGTCTATTTGTTTGAATTCACAACAAAAAGCTTACATGTAACCACTTATTTACACAAGTGACATGGTGTTTTTGCTAATGTATCCATTTTTTTATAGTCGAATAAGTATCTGTACTTTTTAGCCACTTAGCACGCAGCCAATGGAGTGATTTGCGTGCATGTAAAATGTTTGTTACATTGAGTGTCGAGGCGGCGCAGTGGATTATCAGCGATTTTGTTGTTGTTTTTGACGAAAGTTATCGCTACTAAGTATTTTGTTCGTATTCGTTTGGGCTCTTTCTCGTTCGAATACTTTTAAAAGTACAACAGTTGTTAAAGAAAATAATATATTTTTTACCCTAACACAGAAAAGTACGATACTGAAGAGAAGGTACTGAACGCAGCACAACCACAGTGAACCCAAATCTTGAACTCATTTTGTGTTCAAGTGTCGTCGGACAAATGAAATTTGAGAAAAGTACACGATGTATAGCAGGTTCCGGTACCCCAAAATGTGTGGGGGGAAACCTTTCCACCTTTAGGAACAAAAAACTACGAAATATGGGTTCGTTCTGACGAACGGCAATCACGTGAATGCGCTCATTTCGATTGTGGTAAACAAAGAGCGCGTGTACCGTGAACGTCACGCGCCTCTGTAACGACAAACATTTCAGAAGTAATAAACCAAGTTGAAAATGTAAACACAAGTGCTGTCACTCGATTTACATAATACTTACACTTTTTCCTCTTCGAAATGGCAACTTAAGAACCATCATTAAGGAGAGTGGCGCGTCCATAGACAAAGGTTAGATGCCACTGTGAATTTTATTTTAACCTTTTGAAAAAGCCAAAAGTTGGAAACATATGACATATTAGTGCTGCGATTTTAAAAGTTGAGGTTTAAAATGACCATAAACGAGTCATTCAATTATCTCACTTCATGTTGTCATTTTCCTACATTTTTAAATACAGGAAACACAAAAGTTTGAAAACTAACATGTAATGCAAACTCCCATAAACAAGCTAGCAAGTGAATACCACAATGCTAAATTGTTGTTTTTTTTGTCTCCCCATTTTTTTCAGGTCTTCCGATCGTTCTCTCTCCTCCACGTCCCCACTTTAAACCATGTTTTGCCCGGTGGCTCTCCGATGAGCCGCGCCACCTCGCACTTGATGCACTTTAGCGCCCCGGACGAGCGCATCTCCGCCCGCAGCTGATGACCGAATCGATTCGCCACCCGTACCCGAACCGCGCCTCAGCAGGATGTTCCAGAAATTGGCCAGTGCCCTGTTTGGCGACGACCAAGTCACGCCTCAACCGAGCCGCCTCCGCCGCCATGAAATGCAACCTGAGGAGGAGGAGGATGAGGAAGATTGGATCCTGGTCAACTTCCTAGGTGAGTCAAAACCTGTTTAACTGGCAATTTTACATAGGAAAATGTACAATGGTGCCAGGGTGAGGTGAGAGTTGAGGTCAAACAGTTGGAGAATCAGGTCATTATTTCGGGACCATCTACGGACTGAAAATAGATCCCAGTCAAAATATAAACAGACGGTAACTCGGGTCAAGTCGGTTCATGTTCTGCAGGGGTGCAAGATATGTTATTAAATCTTTGGCACTCAAGGTGTAAACGATAAACAGCAATATTTGGTATGTGCTTGCTTAAATAAAAGGAAAAAGTCATGGGTTATTTTTAGTGTCTAGCCAGCTGATGTTTTAAAACGTCCTCTCTAGTGGAGAAACCACACTCATATGCTAACTGGAGTGTGTTTTTTGGCGTCCACGGGATGCAAAAATAATGTTATAATTACCTTGGGTTTATAAAAGCTGCTATTCAGGAGACTGAGGTCTGTCATGGTCATGTGAAATTTGGATATGAATAACAACGCCCTCTGGCGGTCACAGTAGCACATTGCATTTGTTGTCTTTTTTTCCCCATACAAACTGACTATGAGATAACCTTGTTGTCCAAAAAATGACGTGAAAACTAAGCGCTCTTTTTCCCTCCAGCCGACAGCTGCACCAATCAATGCGGCAGCGATAGCCTCTCCGGCGCCGCCATCGACGAAGACGAAGATGACTTGGTGATGATCCCCTCCCCCGCCGCCAGCCCGCCAATCCGCTACGCCTCCTGCACCTCGCTGGACTCCACGGCCGACACGGACCCGGATGGCGGCGCGGAGGAGGAGGACGACGACGAGGATGGCGATTTCCTCCGTGTGGACGCGGCGTCCCTGGAAGAGAGCTGGTTCGTCACCCCACCGCCATGTTTCACCGGCCGCGGCCTCCGCTCCGTCTTGGTGGAAACCAGTCCTCTGGAGAACCTGCTGATCGAACACCCCAGCATGTCAGTCTACGCCCATCGCGGTCTCCCCGGGCTCGAAATTGACACCCTTCCGGCTTCTCTGGACTTGGAAATGGCCGCCGCTCCCAAGGAGAAAGGACGGCGATCTCTGGATGGCTCGCGACGCAGGTGAGAATGACGCATATCTTAAAAAACAACAACTTTACATCCCTTAAAACTATGGCAATGTTTCTCAACAATCCTACGTTGATATGCCCCTCCCCCTTAGATCTGAAGTGTCATCAGTCCCACGCCGCAGTAGCCTCCATCAGTCGGCGTGCTACGCGGCGGCGCTATCCGCCCGCGTCGGCCTCCCGCCTACTCGCCCGGGAATGGGCGGCGGCCAGTCGCTTTTGTCCCGTAACGCGCTGCGCCGCCTTAACCTGCTGCACCCACCCAAGGCAGGCCCCGCCCACCTTCACCAGCCAGGCCAGCGCCATCTCAACTTCTGAGGGCGCCGTCGCAAAACAAGCACCAGCGTCGGCGGCCATCTTGGCGAGCCACCCACACTTCTTCCTGTAGAATTAGCGCTGTAGGTCACTTTACTCAGAGGCAGGCTCACTAAACAATGTGATGACATCATCACCCCCATTGACCTATCATTAGACTTGAACACCTTGTTTGGCAGTGATTTAAAAACGGTTCCTTTTGTGGCGTATTTAATTGTTTTTTTGTTGTTGTAAAATTCAAACTCAAACCCATTTTTCCCTTCAGTTAAATTAATGTAAATAGAGAACTTATTCTTTTTATCGTCATTTTCCTCCCCACTCCATTTCAAGGAGAAGTTTAAAAATGGAGGCCGTGTTCCTGCCTCTGACTTTTTTTTTGTCAATTTCAACTTTTCTTCAGCATTCAAAAAAAAAAAAAAAAGAGGAAAAAATATATAAAAAAAGGAAAAGTTAAAAAGTCACTGGGTTAGATATCACTAAACTTGCCTTGTTTGAATGGTAGCTTTATGATGAATAGAAATGTATAGACAAAAAAATGTATTAAAAAAAAAAAGCCTAAAATATTTTTTTTTTGGAAAAGTGAAAAACAAGATTACATATCAGTATGACGACGCGTGTATGAGTGTGCCGATAGAATTATTGTTAGCCGGTATGCAAGAAAGCAAAAATTGCTATTTTATTTTTGTTGTTTTTTTTAAAGAAATCTGCAGTTCACTTCTCAGGGTCACAACCTATGGAGGTGTATTGTTTTCACTTGGGGGGAGGGTAATTTAAAAAAAAAAAACATTTTTTTGACTATTTTTCCTGTTTTTTGTTGATTATACTTTGTATATTTTTCCTGATTTTCTTCACTTTTTTCTGTAGTTTTGCAATAACTCCAAATCTTTACATTTGTTTTCTGTTTATGACTATTTTTCTTTGTTTTCTAAAGTTTTTTGTAATATTCAAGAGGGATACAGGTTAAAAAAATGAAATCATGATAGGTTTCAAAAAATATTTTAACTGAATATATTACTCAAAAAAACAAACTTTTCCCTCCATGTGAACGCAATGCTTTTCCATAACAACCAATCACTTTTTACATGGAAAATGCAGATTTACTTGATTATTATTATGATTATTTTCCCTCGATTTGCTTGTGAAAAATTGTAATTGTGTTTTTATGTTAACTTAGTCTAGTAAAACTAAACCAAAAAAAGGGTAGCAAGAATTTTTGATATTTAGATTTTATTCTTTTGTCTTTGTATTATTTTTAAATTGTTGTTCATGACCTAATTTGAATATCTTGGCTGTTGTATTTAAGTCGATTACTATTTTATTTCTCTTAAAAAAACAGGAAAGGGCACAAATCAGGACTTGTGCGTTATTTTTTAAGCACCGACAAATGAATCCACACGAGAAACGGTCATTTCTTGAATGTAAAGCTCAGCAATCTTTATTTTTTTTCATCAATTCCTCTGACCGAAGGATCACAGTTTATCGTTTGGATCGGTCGTCATGGAAACTAACAGGGATTTGTCATATTTTGGACTTTTTCATGTAAAATGCCTTGAAAAATTGTGCATTACGTGCCTTCCAGGTTGAGATGTTTATAGGACAATACATCAAGAAGTACTTGGACTATTTTTTCCCTGTAGTTTGTTATTTTTGGATGGCAAACGGATGTCAACTATGCACCCACACTCTATTTTTTGCCCTTTTTTAAAGACTCACAAGCAAGCAGAATCATGTAGCAAAACCTCCACTTTTCAGTTTGAGTGTGAAGACAAATTTTGTGGCATTTTATTGTTACTTTTTTTTTCACCAAGTGTTACACGTTTTTTTGTTGTTGTGTAGTTTACTGGAATAATACCGCACTTTGCCAAAAGGAAAAAAAAAACATGGTGTAGGAATTGTAGGGTTATTATATTCTTTATTTATCAACATATCTTTGTATTTTTGTGTATGTACGACTGTTCAATTCACTTTGCTTGGAAATCTGACGTTGATGGGGCGTCTTATTTTGAAAATGTCATAGTTCATATGTGTGATCTCTTATTAGTCGATAAATAAATGTTTTCATACACACATTGTGCTCATCTTAGTTTTTCTGTAATTATTTGGTAACCTAGTTAAGCAATTTTAAGATATTGCAAAAATGACAATAATTTTATACTGTATATATCCTCATTTTTCATTATAATGGAGTTTTAACCTCCTAAAATTAATAAAATTGTGTGAAAATATGAGCCCGTAATTTGCAATAAAATCAATTACCATTGTTTATTACTATCAAAATAGACTGTTCTTAGTAAATACTGCAATTTTCACCAATATTTGGTCAACACAAATTGATTTAAAACCATTTATATTGTTTCAAAAATACTAAAACTTAATCCTAAATGTATTTTGTGCGACATTGTTCTTCCAAACGCCACATTTCCATCCTATTGACAACTTTGACAGCTGTTCCACGTGCTCAATGTTTACATTCTGTCTGAGTAGTCACATGTCCAATACAGATAACTCTCTCATTGGCTAGTTGTCAAGCCGACTCCTCCCCCAAACGCGGAAGCTTATCCGACTTCTTGTTAAAAAGTGTCCCAAAACGCCACTTTTGGACCACAGTTTCACGTTTTTTACGTCCCGGAAGACGTCGACGGAAGTACCGCGTGTTTTAAATCCAACCGGAACATACGGAAAGTCATATTTCCGTCAAAAAACATCGCGAAGCAACATCGCCCATTGAAATGAATGGAGTTTGACAACAGAAGTGAGGAAAACCTTGCCAAAACATTGGGATATAGTTAAAAGAAGCAACCCAGTCGCGGCGGACGAAGTTTGGGGTTCAGGTTAGACTTGGACGGATCGAATGTCGAATATTTCCGCTCGTTTTCAAACATTTGAGCGCGTATGTGTGGGGTACGGGAATACGCATGCGCACTGGACGCGCGGCAGGACAGGCGGATATAAGGATTGGCGCCGGCGCCACAGCTGATCCACTCATTCATTTTCCCCCTTGGAGGTAAGTTTGAGGAGCTCTTCTTTCGAAATGTAAACCATTTTTAAACATTTTAATCACTATAAAAAGTGTTTTTAGTTTTTAGTCTTGCTTGCCGAGGTGAAGGCGTTCCTTTAAGCCGTCTTTGTGCTGTTTGTGCCCACGAAAACGCGCCTTAGTCCCGTATCTTTTAGTATTTTTCTATTTAAAGACAAAGAATAAACATAGCAATATCAGCGATGATAATTTAACATGGTGATAATATATTATTGTGAACAGCTGGTGCAATTTTGGAATTTTAGCTCGTTTACTTGAAGGAACGTAGTCTTGCTGACAAAAAGTCATATACAATTTATTTTATATGGGGTTTAAATTTATTTTCGACTCCGTTGTCATCGTAGATCTTTTAGCTAGAAGGACTAAGTTCTTATTTTGTTATTTTTTTTGTTAACAGCGTCGTGAACAATGTTAACCCAGTTAGCAGCTTTGCTAACCACAGCTATAGTAGCTTCCCTCCCAAATTCGAACTCGTTTTTCAACTCGTTTAACGCTTTTTAACATTAACCACTGTGCTTATTTCGGGGCTTGGGGCTTTGGTTTAACCTTCACGGGGATGAAATGTTAATAAATATGTATTAAGAGGGATTTGGGGGGCTACTTTGTCGAGCTTTTTGAGGGGGCTCCCCAATCCTCCCGCTTAACGCTGCTTAAATTGGCGCGACTTTGGCTTTGTATTCTCGCATAAAGTTACATTTTCGGGTATTTGTCGACGCTCAAAGTACATCGAAAAGCTTCGGAAGCGTTTATTCTAGTACTGGAGGTAATAATTGTGTATTAATAAAAAGTATTTTGAGAGTTTTTTTTGTTTGGAAACGAAAGAACAACAACCCCCCCTCGTCTTTCCAGTCTAGTTGTCTGTTATATTCCATTATTTATGTAACATTAAATCCACCATTTTGTTTAGTGTATATCGAGTGCGTAAGTTTAATGTTTTTGGGGTCACTTTATGTTATTAATATTACTTTAGAACTGTTTATGTCCTAGTAATGTGCTATAAGATTTTGTTAGTGTTATTAGGTTGTCACTGACATTTGAGTTTAGTTTGACTGGATTTTATTTATTTTTTTATGTGTAAAATAATCAATATATTAGTAAATTAACTTGTTAGATAACAAACTGCAATGAAGACTAGTGAATATTTAAACTATTAATGCCAAATAATTTGTTGATTAGCTGTTTGACTCCTATATTTATACGTTTATAAACATGCAACCATTTTCTTTAATAGTAAATAGTATTTGTGTATTTTTTAAAAAAATATTTTGAATGATTTTCTTGTTATTTTAATCTAGAATAACCCTAAGTTTTGGATACTAAATGTGGAACACATTTAATTAGATTTTGTCAATGAGTCACATGGTTTATTATGCTTGCGTCCACATTTAAATTAAATAAATCACTCATTTAAAATGAGTTTATCACCCTTAGATGTCCAATTCTTTTTGAATTGCAGAATGTTGGTCAACTCACTGCCGAATTTCCCAATTTAAACAGATTGGACGTCTATAGTCATCAAATTTTAAACTAATTATCCATCTGAAATGGGCGGGCGGCGACGAATATAAGTTGTTTGCCTCCCGCCGACCCTCCACGTCAAATTGTTTGGACATCTAGTACCGTCAATGGGTTAATGGGCTGAATTGAGATGAGTGCTTAAGGCTTTTGTTGACTTGAGAGGCCATGTTGTGGATCATTAGCACTTCTGTGAGAATCAGCCGAAAGAATGTTCCCTCCATTTTGATGATGTCACTCATGTTTTTGTGTCTTTTTTTGCAGTAGCGCCAAAATTCAAGTAACCGCAACCATGTCCAGACGCAGGTGAGATACTACTAATACTGTGGGAGGAATGGGGGGGGTCTTCTAAGTGGTGGGATTAGGTTAGGATGGGTGGGCCCAAAACTATTATGAGATTATTCGAAGGAAAAGCAGGGTTGCCACCATCAATTTAGTCATGATCGAATTAATCTGTTTTGAGGATCACTTTATCACCAGTTGATTTTTATGCAGGAGGACATGATTATAAAAGCATTAGTGCAGGAGTCATGAGCTCGTTATCTTTTGATATTGTAATATTTTGGGTTTATTTGATTATTTGTTTGATGAATGAGGGGATCATGTGAAGAATTGTTGAATGAATTAAAAACAAAAAATGTGTAACTAGAAATTCTTCATTTGAGAACATGTTAAGGTAATTTAAAAGGGGGGAAACGTTTATATTCTTCTATATTAAAAAGAATATATTGAAAAAATACAAAAAAATGGAAAAACCTACATACTTTTTTTTGGTTTTATCACTTTTAAATATTGATTTTTCTAATCTCCCTTTAGCGGGCGCATTACCCTTCAGCCCAGAGACTCCAACACCCCCGAAATTGCCGTCCGATCACCTCCCAGGAAAAGAAAGTGTGAGGTTAGTTAACATAATGGTTGGTTTCATGTCCTTTTACGTGACAACACTGGTGTTTTTCCATCTAGCAACCCTGCAAGAAAAGTCAACCCGCTCCCAAGAAACAAAGCTGCTATGAAATTCAGGTTTGTTCTTGTCTGTTATCTTTTAAAAAAAAAACATAGTATAGTAAGAAAAAAAAGCCTTGTCATAGTATAATACAACTTTTATATTATGTATAATCCATATTGTTTTCTCTTGAGCAGAAGTGCTGGTCAGAAGATGGCGCCAGCCCATGCGTCCTCATCGAGACGCCACACAAAGAACTGGGACCAGCCGACCCGTCCGGCTTCAAACGTTACCGCTTCAAGAACCTCTTCGTCAAGGCCTCGCCACTCCCCCGACTCAGGTATACAGTTCTCTCACTTATCGCGGTTAATGGGGACCGGGACCCCCCGCAATAAGTGCATTTCCGCGAAGTAGGCGTGCCCCTTCAAAAATGCTTAAAGAAACGTATAACACATGCACAAAAGCACCACCAAGCAAAAACATCATAGTAGTCCGAATGGAGGATCTTCTGCAGTTTTTTTTTTGCACGTAAGAAACATCGTTATTGGGAGTTGTGAACATTGTTTTTTGGGCCTGTAAACAGCCATGATGTCATCAATGCCATTCCTGAACTCTCACCATGTTATTGACCATTTATTTGGCCTTTTTTGATGAAATTACTAATTCTTATTAAATATTTTGTTTCCACCTCTTGTAAAATGATGTAATTTATAATTTTAACTTAATATCTTTAATTTTTTTATTTATTTTTTCCTGAAAAAAATCTGCCAAGCTCCGAGTCCGCGGTAGCTGAAGCGCGAAGTAGCGAGGGAACACTGTATATACTCTTGTACGCCAAGTAGACTCAGAATGGAGACTCGGTCTTTGCAGTTGGGCCGGCTCAGACGACGTGTGGATCAAAATGCTCAACAAGGAACTCAAATACATCCATGACCGCAGTTATATGGAGAGGCACGGCAAATTGCAGCCCGGCATGAGGGCCATCCTCCTCGACTGGCTGCTGGAGGTCAGTAGACAAATTGCCCATCAAGGCCTTCCTTCTTTTCCTCCTTCCCTTTTTCATAATAAGTTTTGATGTACCCTACAGGTGAGCGAGGTGTACTGCCTCCACCGGCAGACGGCTTACTTGGCGCAGGACTTCTTCGACCGCTTCATGCTAACGCAGGAAGACGTCAACAAGGACTACTTGCAGCTTATCGGGATCACCGCGCTCTTCATCGCCTCCAAGATTGAGGTCAGGATTTAAAATTAACACATTTTTAACTGATTTTTCAAACTGTGATATTACTTTTTAAGCAGTGGTTAATGTAAGTCAATAATACAAATAAAACACAAAGAAGAGGCTGTCATAAGTCACATTTTGAATGTAATTTTTACAACAAAAATGCATTAAGAAAATGACTTCAATTCCCTTTATTCATTGTAATATTGAACATTTGCTGTAAATTTTCCCCGTAGGAAATCTACCCCCCAAAAATCAACGAGTTTGCCTACGTGACGGATGGCGCGTGCGATACGTGGGACATCCGCCGCACTGAACTTCATGTCCTCAAGGTGGCGCCTTCTCTCTCTCACCTGGCATTAAGCCGAGCTTTTCTAAGCGGCTGACTGATGGAAAAGCTTCTTTTCCTTTCTGTAGGCACTGGACTGGAACTTGTGTCCTGAAACCCCCATCTCGTGGTTGAAACTTTACGCTCAGGTGGAAGCTCAGAAAGATGGCGAGAATTTCCTGGTGCCACAGTTCTCGCAGGAAACGTACGTCCAGATCACACAGGTGAGAACTCTAGTATAGTAAGGCTTTTTTCCTTAAATAACGACACAGTGTAGTAAGGCTTTTTTTTTTCTTTAAAAAACAACATAGTATAATAAGGCTTTTTTTCTTTAAAAAAAACAACATAGTATAGTAAGGCATTTTTTTTCTTTAAAAAACAACATAGTATAGTAAGGCTTTTTTTTTCTTTAAAAAACAACATAGTATAGTAAGGCTTTTTTTTCTTTAAAAAACAACATAGTATAGTAAGGCTTTTTTTTCTTTAAAAAACAACATAGTATAGTAAGGCTTTTTTTTTCTTTAAAAAACAACATAGTATAGTAAGGCTTTTTTTTCTTTAAAAAACAACATAGTATAGTAAGGCATTTATTTTCTTTAAAAAACGACATAGTATAGTAAGGCATTTTTTTTCTTTAAAAAACAACATAGTATAGTAAGGCTTTTTTTTTCTTTAAAAAACAACATAGTATAGTAAGGCTTTTTTTTTCTTTAAAAAACAACATAGTATAGTAAGGCTTTTTTTTCTTTAAAAAACAACATAGTATAGTAAGGCTTTTTTTTTCTTTAAAAAACAACATAGTATAGTAAGGCTTTTTTTTTCTTTAAAAAACAACATAGTATAGTAAGGCTTTTTTTTCTTTAAAAAACAACATAGTATAGTAAGGCTTTTTTCCTTTAAAAAACGACATAGTTTAGTAAGGCTTTTTTCCTTTAAAAAATGACATAGTATAGTAAGGCTTTTTTTTTCTTTAAAAAACAACATAGTATAGTAAGGCTTTTTTTTTCTTTAAAAAACAACATAGTATAGTAAGGCATTTATTTTCTTTAAAAAACGACATAGTATAGTAAGGCATTTTTTTTCTTTAAAAAACAACATAGTATAGTAAGGCTTTTTTTTTCTTTAAAAAACAACATAGTATAGTAAGGCTTTTTTTTTCTTTAAAAAACAACATAGTATAGTAAGGCTTTTTTTTCTTTAAAAAACAACATAGTATAGTAAGGCTTTTTTTTTCTTTAAAAAACAACATAGTATAGTAAGGCTTTTTTTTTCTTTAAAAAACAACATAGTATAGTAAGGCTTTTTTTTCTTTAAAAAACAACATAGTATAGTAAGGCTTTTTTCCTTTAAAAAACGACATAGTTTAGTAAGGCTTTTTTCCTTTAAAAAATGACATAGTATAGTAAGGCTTTTTTCCTTTAAAAACACTATAGTATAGTAAGGCTTTTTGTCTTTAAAAAAACACTATAGTACAGTAAGGCTTTTTTTTTCTTTAAAAAACAAAATAGTATAGTAAAAGTCCCGACTTAATGAGCAGCTGTGGCAGGTCGTTTATGTCAGGCTTGATCACGAGATCATCTGCACCTGAGCCATATGGCCTGGTCCAATTGATAAAAAGCCACTTTGACAAATATTGGCTGTGGTCATCATGAACCTGGACTCTCTGACCTTTTTTTTTCCTCTTATCTGCTCTCAGCTGTTGGATTTGTGCATGATGGACATTCACTCATTGGACTACAGCTACAGCGTCCTCGCAGCTGCTGCCTTCTGCCACTTTTCCAATTTTGACGTAGTCAACAAAGTGTCCGGTAAGTTCCATCTGTCCATGTCGAATGGGAAGTTAGCCTAGGATATGCTAACAGGCTAACGCCCGTCTCGGTCAGGTCTGACGTGGGAGAGTGTGTCGGGGTGTGCGCGGTGGATGGGTGCCTTCGCGGATACGCTCCGCTCTGAAAGCAACGTGGAGTTAAAGACCTTTGAGAACGTTAAAGCGGATGATAGGCACAACATACAGACGCACATTGCCTATTTGGATTTACTGGTGAGACTTTTAGGAGACTAGTTTTACCCTAAATGATATATTTTTTCCATTTTTTTTTTTAGGATAATAACTTTTTTTTAATGTAAAAATCAATATTTTTAATATATTGTCATTTTCAAATACTTGCCTTGCAGCGTAAAGCACAAGAGCGCCAAACTCCGGACGCTGCCGACTGTCCGCTATCGCCTGTAGTTCCAGTGTCGACAGTTTTGACTCCGCCCAGTAGTGCGGAAAAACCGGCCAATCACTGAAGAGAGAAAAAGTAATTTATTTCAAGTGACAAAATGAGATTTTTTTGTGAAAGACCTTTTTGGTGCTTGCTTCTTCACTACAATTCCATCCCATAGTCAACATGGGAACATGCAGCTGCAGTCGCTGTAGCGACTGCTCCTTTTTTCTCGTTTTTCTTTCATTTTTTTTTGTTGTTTTTCTCCCCCAGAGTCTTACTTTCCTGGAAACTTGACCCGAGCCGTCGCCAGCTCGTATTTATTGTCATGAAATATGAAATTTTGAGCGCTATTTATGACCGAAAAGCCACGTTTGTGCCTTCAGATGCGCAAATATTGTCAGGTTTTGTACAGTGTTACGCTTTGTGGAAAAAGAAAAAAAACATTCTTTTATGTTGCAATTCCTTGGAATAAAAAAAATATTTTTTATCTGAGTGAAAAATTGAGCTCATTGATACATAACTGATGGACCATGAATTACACTTCCATTTTAAGGATTTAAAAAAAAAACAACCATTTAAAAAAAAAACATGTTAACATTCATTGTTTAGAATCAATTGTCACATTCAATGACTACATTTGAAGTAATAGGAAACATTTAGCAATGAATGACACATTTCCACACCCATTAAAAGTATGAAATATGTCCTGTAAATAGCGCTGACGTCAACACTTTTGCAATAAGCTTCAGGCGTTGTCAAAAAACGACATAGTATAGTAAGGCTTTTTTTCTTTAAAAAACGACATAGTATAGTAAGGCTTTTTTCTTTAAAAAAAAACGACATAGTATAGTAAGGCTTTTTCTCTTCAAAAACGACATAGTATAGTAAGGCTTTTTCTCTTCAAAAACGACATAGTATAGTAAGGCTTTTTTCTCTTCAAAAACGACATAGTATAGTAAGGCTTTTTTTCTTTAAAAAACTACATAGTATAGTAAGGCGTTTTTCTTAAAAAAAACGACATTGTATAGTAAGGCTTTTTTCTTTAAAAAACAACATAGTATAGTAAGGCTTTTTTCTTAAAAAAACGACATAGTATAGTAAGGCTTTTTTCTTAAAAAAACGACATAGTATAGTAAGGCTTTTTTCTTAAAAAAACGACATAGTATGGTAAGGCTTTTTTTCTTTAAAAAACGACATAGTATAGTAAGGCTTTTTTCTTTAAAAAAACAACATAGTATAGTAAGGCTTTTTTCTTTAAAAAACGACATAGTATAGTAAGGCTTTTTTCTTAAAAAAAACGACATAGTATAGTAAGGCTTTTTTCTTAAAAAAACGACATAGTATAGTAAGGCTTTTTTCTTTAAAAAACGACATAGTATAGTAAGGCTTTTTTTCTTTAAAAAACGACATAGTACAGTAAGGCTTTTTTCTTTAAAAAACGACATAGTATAGTAAGGCTTTTTTCTTTAAAAAACGACATAGTATAGTAAGGCTTTTTTCTCTTCAAAAACGACATAGTATAGTAAGGCTTTTTTCTCTTCAAAAACGACATAGTATAGTAAGGCTTTTTTCTCTTCAAAAACGACATAGTATAGTAAGGCTTTTTTCTTAAAAAAACGACATAGTATAGTAAGGCTTTTTTCTTAAAAAAACGACATAGTATAGTAAGGCTTTTTTCTTAAAAAAACGACATAGTATAGTAAGGCTTTTTTCTTAAAAAAACGACATAGTATGGTAAGGCTTTTTTTCTTTAAAAAACGACATAGTATAGTAAGGCTTTTTTCTTTAAAAAAACAACATAGTATAGTAAGGCTTTTTTCTTAAAAAAACGACATAGTATAGTAAGGCTTTTTTCTTAAAAAAACGACATAGTATAGTAAGGCTTTTTTCTTAAAAAAACGACATAGTATGGTAAGGCTTTTTTTCTTTAAAAAACGACATAGTATAGTAAGGCTTTTTTCTTTAAAAAAACAACATAGTATAGTAAGGCTTTTTTCTTTAAAAAACGACATAGTATAGTAAGGCTTTTTTCTTAAAAAAAACGACATAGTATAGTAAGGCTTTTTTCTTAAAAAAACGACATAGTATAGTAAGGCTTTTTTCTTTAAAAAACGACATAGTATAGTAAGGCTTTTTTTCTTTAAAAAACGACATAGTATAGTAAGGCTTTTTTCTTTAAAAAAAACGACAAAGTATAGTAAGGCTTTTTTCTTAAAAAAACGACATAGTATAGTAAGGCTTTTTTTCTTAAAAAAACGACATAGTATAGTAAGGCTTTTTTTCTTTAAAAAACGACATAGTATAGTAATGCTTTTTTCTTAAAAAAACGACATAGTATAGTAAGGCTTTTTTCTTAAAAAAACGACATAGTATAGTAAGGCTTTTTTCTTAAAAAAACGACATAGTATAGTAAGGCTTTTTTTCTTTAAAAAACGACATAGTATGGTAAGGCTTTTTTTCTTTAAAAAACGACATAGTATAGTAAGGCTTTTTTCTTTAAAAAAACAACATAGTATAGTAAGGCTTTTTTCTTTAAAAAACGACATAGTATAGTAAGGCTTTTTTCTTAAAAAAAACGACATAGTATAGTAAGGCTTTTTTCTTAAAAAAACGACATAGTATAGTAAGGCTTTTTTCTTTAAAAAACGACATAGTATAGTAAGGCTTTTTTTCTTTAAAAAACGACATAGTATAGTAAGGCTTTTTTCTTTAAAAAAAACGACAAAGTATAGTAAGGCTTTTTTCTTAAAAAAACGACATAGTATAGTAAGGCTTTTTTTCTTTAAAAAACGACATAGTATAGTAATGCTTTTTTCTTAAAAAAACGACATAGTATAGTAAGGCTTTTTTCTTAAAAAAACGACATAGTATAGTAAGGCTTTTTTCTTAAAAAAACGACATAGTATAGTAAGGCTTTTTTTCTTTAAAAAACGACATAGTTTAGTAAGGCTTTTTTTCTTTAAAAAACGACATTGTATAGTAAGGCTTTTTTCTTTAAAAAACAACATAGTATAGTAAGGCTTTTTTCTTTAAAAAAAGACATAATATAGTAAGGCTTTTTTCTTAAAAAAACGACATAGTATAGTAAGGCTTTTTTCTTAAAAAAACGACATAGTATAGTAAGGCTTTTTTCTTAAAAAAACGACATAGTATAGTAAGGCTTTTTTCTTTAAAAAAACGACATAGTATAGTAAGGCTTTTTTTCTTTAAAAAACAACATAGTATAGTAAGGCTTTTTTCTTTAAAAAAACGACATAGTATAGTAAGGCTATTTTCTTAAAAAAACGACATAGTATAGTAAGGCTTTTTTCTTAAAAAAACGACATAGTATGGTAAGGCTTTTTTTCTTTAAAAAACAACATAGTATGGTAAGGCTTTTTTCTAAAAAAAACGACATAGTATAGTAAGGCTTTTTTTCTTTAAAAAACGACATAGTATAGTAAGGCGTTTTTCTTAAAAAAAACCGACATAGTATAGTAAGGCTTTTTTCTTTAAAAAACGACATAGTATAGTAAGGCTTTTTTTCTTTAAAAAACGACATAGTATAGTAGGGCTTTTTTTCTTAAAAAACGACATAGTATAGTAAGGCTTTTTTCTTAAAAAACGACATAGTATAGTAAGGCGTTTTTCTTTAAAAAACGACATAGTATAGTAAGGCTTTTTTTCTTTAAAAAACGACATAGTATAGTAAGGCGTTTTTCTTAAAAAAAACGACATAGTATAGTAAGGCTTTTTTCTTTAAAAAACGACATAGTATAGTAAGGCTTTTTTCTCTTCAAAAACGACATAGTATAGTAAGGCTTTTTTCTCTTCAAAAACGACATAGTATAGTAAGGCTTTTTTCTTAAAAAAACGACATAGTATAGTAAGGCTTTTTTCTTAAAAAAACGACATAGTATAGTAAGGCTTTTTTTCTTTAAAAAATGACATAGTTTAGTAAGGCTTTTTTCTTTAAAAAAACGACATAGTATAGTAAGGCTTTTTTCTTTAAAAAAACGACATAGTATAGTAAGGCTTTTTTCTTTAAAAAACAACATAGTATAGTAAGGCGTTTTTCTTTTAAAAAACGACATAGTATAGTAAGGCTTTTTTTCTTTAAAAAACGACATAGTATAGTAAGGCGTTTTTCTTAAAAAAAACGACATAGTATAGTAAGGCCTTTTTCTTTAAAAAAACGACATAGTATAGTAAGGCTATTTTCTTAAAAAAACGACATAGTATGGTAAGGCTTTTTTTCTTAAAAAAACGACATAGTATAGTAAGGCTTTTTTTCTTTAAAAAACGACATAGTATAGTAAGGCGTTTTTCTTAAAAAAAACGACATAGTATAGTAAGGCTTTTTTCTTTAAAAAACGACATAGTATAGTAAGGCTTTTTTCTCTTCAAAAACGACATAGTATAGTAAGGCTTTTTTCTCTTCAAAAACGACATAGTATAGTAAGGCTTTTTTCTTAAAAAAACGACATAGTATAGTAAGGCTTTTTTCTTAAAAAAACGACATAGTATAGTAAGGCTTTTTTTCTTTAAAAAATGACATAGTTTAGTAAGGCTTTTTTCTTTAAAAAAACGACATAGTATAGTAAGGCTTTTTTCTTTAAAAAAACGACATAGTATAGTAAGGCTTTTTTCTTTAAAAAACAACATAGTATAGTAAGGCGTTTTTCTTTTAAAAAACGACATAGTATAGTAAGGCTTTTTTTCTTTAAAAAACGACATAGTATAGTAAGGCGTTTTTCTTAAAAAAAACGACATAGTATAGTAAGGCCTTTTTCTTTAAAAAAACGACATAGTATAGTAAGGCTATTTTCTTAAAAAAACGACATAGTATGGTAAGGCTTTTTTTCTTAAAAAAACGACATAGTATGGTAAGGCTTTTTTTCTTTAAAAAACGACATAGTATAGTAAGGCGTTTTTCTTAAAAAAAACGACATAGTATAGTAAGGCTTTTTTCTTTAAAAAACGACATAGTATAGTAAGGCTTTTTTCTTAAAAAAACGACATAGTATAGTAAGGCTTTTTTCTCTTCAAAAACGACATAGTATAGTAAGGCTTTTTTCTTAAAAAAACGACATAGTATAGTAAGGCTTTTTTCTTAAAAAAACGACATAGTATAGTAAGGCTTTTTTTCTTTAAAAAATGACATAGTTTAGTATGGCTTTTTTCTTTAAAAAAAACGACATAGTATAGTAAGGCTTTTTTCTTTAAAAAAACGACATAGTATAGTAAGGCTTTTTTCTTTAAAAAACAACATAGTATAGTAAGGCGTTTTTCTTTTAAAAAACGACATAGTATAGTAAGGCTTTTTTTCTTTAAAAAACGACATAGTATAGTAAGGCGTTTTTCTTAAAAAAAACGACATAGTATAGTAAGGCCTTTTTCTTTAAAAAAACGACATAGTATAGTAAGGCTATTTTCTTAAAAAAACGACATAGTATAGTAAGGCTTTTTTCTTAAAAAAACGACATAGTATAGTAAGGCTTTTTTTCTTAAAAAAACGACATAATATAGTAAGGCTTTTTTCTCTTCAAAAACGACATAATATAGTAAGGCTTTTTTCTCTTCAAAAACGACATAGTATAGTAAGGCTTTTTTCTTTAAAAAACGACATAGTATAGTAAGGCTTTTTTTCTTTAAAAAACGACATAGTATAGTAAGGCTTTTTTTCTTTAAAAAACGACATAGTACAGTAAGGCTTTTTTCTTTAAAAAACGACATAGTATAGTAAGGCTTTTTTCTTTAAAAAACGACATAGTATAGTAAGGCTTTTTTCTCTTCAAAAACGACATAGTATAGTAAGGCTTTTTTCTCTTCAAAAACGACATAGTATAGTAAGGCTTTTTTCTCTTCAAAAACGACATAGTATAGTAAGGCTTTTTTCTTAAAAAAACGACATAGTATAGTAAGGCTTTTTTCTTTAAAAAACGACATAGTATAGTAAGGCTTTTTTTCTTAAAAAACAACATAGTATAGTAAGGCTTTTTTTCTTTAAAAAACGACATAGTATAGTAAGGTTTTTTTTCTTTAAAAAACGACATAGTATAGTAAGGCTTTTTTCTTTAAAAAATGACATAGTATAGTAAGGCTTTTTTCTTAAAAGAACAACATAGTATAGTAAGGCTTTTTTCTTAAAAAAAACGACATAGTATAGTAAGGCTTTTTTTCTTTAAAAAATGACATAGTATAGTTAAGTATTTTTTCTTAATGAAATGATATAGTAAATATGGTTTGCTCTGCTTCATAAGTTTATCTAACTTTTCCCACTTAAAGGTACAATAAAGTACTAAGTATGATCTGGGAGTGAAAAGAGCAAAACCACAAATACTACTAACTAATCTTGTAGAGTGGTGGCCCAGTGGTTAAGTCATCAGTTTCCCACTTCTTTGGTCTTGGGTTCAAATCCAAGTGCTGGCAACGATTTTCCCAATATTATTCAGGTAAATGAAGGAGACTAAATTACAAGTACTACCACTTTTTCTCACAGGGTGGTGGCCCAGTGGTTAAGTCATCAGTCTTCCACATCTGTGGTTGTTGGTTCAAATCCCAGTGCCAGCAAAGATTTTCCAAATATTATTCAGGTAAATGAATAAGATACAAGTATAAGTATTACTACCTTTGCTTACACAGTGGTGGCCTAATGGCTAAGTCATCAGTCTGCCATCCCTGTGGTCCTGGGTTCAAATCCCAGTACCAGCAAAGATTTTCCAAATATTATTCAGGTAAATGAATAAGATACAAGTATAAGTATTACTACCTTTGCTTACATGGTGCTGGCCCAATGGCTAAGTCATCAGTCTGCCATCCATGTGGTCCTGGGTTCAAATCCCAGTACCAGCAAAGATTTTCCAAATATTATTCAGGTAAATGAATAAGATACAAGTATAAGTATTACTACCTTTGCTTACACGGTGGTGGCCCAATGGCTAAGTCATCAGTCTGCCACCCCTGAGGTCCTGGTTTCAAATCCCAGTGCCAGCAAAGATTTTCCAAATATTATCCAGGTAAATGGATGAGATAACAGTATAAGTATTACTACCTTGGCTTGCACGGTGGTGGCCCAATGGCTAAGTCATCAGTCTGCCACCCCTGAGGTCCTGGGTTCAAATCCCAGTGCCAGCAAAGATTTTCCAAATATTATTCAGGTAAATGAATAAGATACAAGTATAAGTATTACTACCTTCTCTCACAGGGTGGTGGCCCAGTGGCTAAGTCATCAGTTTGCCAACCCTGAGGTCCTGGGTTCAAATCCCAGTGCCAGCAAAGATTTTCCAAATATTATTCAGATAAATGAATAAGATACAAGTATAAGTATTACTACCTTCTCTCACAAGGTGGTGGCCCAGTGGCTAAGTCATCAGTCTGCCACCCCTGAGGTCGTGGGTTCAAATCCCAGTGCCTGCAAAGATTTTCCAAATATTATTCAGTTAAAAGAATAAGTTCTAATGCCTAAGTGTTTAAGTGTATAAGTCTTCAGTGGTGGATGAAGCATTTTGTCCAAAAAATGACTAAGTGTTTCGCCCCATTTCCTTGGATAAAACGTTTCAACACCTATGTATAAGTGGGGCACGAGTTGGTGTAGTGGGTTGCACACTTGCCTTTGCACGGAGAGAACGTGAGTTCGCTTCCCGGTGTCGGCGGTTCACTGACCAAGCAAGCGGTCGAGGGTCGGCCGAAGGCCGACCCGAGAACGCCTTTCGCACAGACAGTTCCATCAAGTGTCTTCCGAACTGCCGAAGGCAGTTCGGAATATAACCTTTTGCTGAAAAGTATGACTAAGTGTTTAATATAAATTAAAAAGATTTTTCTTTTTTTTTTTTTCTTGTTCCATTTTCCAGACGACTTGGTTCAGTTATCAGCCAAATGACGACAGCGGGAATCGAACCCAGGTCTCCTGGACGGGAGTCCAGTGAACTAACCTCTGCGCCAACCAAGTGACTACACTTTCCTTAGTAATCATTTGAGTGTCTTGACAAGAAATCCACACAAATAACTAAGTGAAAATGATGTGTCCGAACCGGGATTTGAACCCAGGCCTCCCAGACAGGAGTCCAGTGAACTAACCTCTGCGCCACCAAGTGACTACACTTACTTTTTATTTGAGGGTGTTGACTACAAATAAATAGAAATAACTAAGGGAAAATTTTGCCAGACCAGGATTTGAACCCAGGCCACCTAGACGAAAGACAGGTGAGTTAACCACTAGGCCACACTTCTTATTGTCATTAGTGGAAGGTCTTGACTACATATATCTAGAAAAAATAAGGGAAAATGTTTCCCAAATGGGACTAAGTCTTTATCTTAATTTAAAAAAAGTTATTCCATTTACAGAATAATGGTTTTGCTGGAAAAAAAATGACTAAATCTTTATTTTAATTTAAAAAAAGTTATTTCATTTACAGAATAATGGTTTTGCTGGAAAAAATGACTACATCGTTATTTTAATTTTAAAAAAAGTTATTCCATTTACAGAATAATTGTTTTGCTAAAAAAATTACATAAGTCTTTATTTTAATTTTAAAAAGTTATTCCATTTACAGAATAATTGTTTTGCTAAAAAAATTACATAAGTCTTTATTTTAATTTTAAAAAGTTATTCCATTTACTGAACTACCACAAAAACCTTTAAAAGTTACTACAAGAGCCATGAAAATTTGGGGTCATTCCAATGAAAATACTCAAAAAATGAGCCTACAAAATGGGTTCAAACATTATGGAACACCCTGTTGTTTTGGACTTGCAATTTTCGACTTGGCCCCTACCCCCCAACCAGTGAGCAAGCTCACTTGAGTGTTGTGCAACTTTTAAAGTTCGCACACATCTGAGCGTAGGAAAGCAATTCTCGACTGGGTCACGAGGTCGATTCGAGTAGTATTGTTGTTTACCTCAAAGCGCAAGGTCGAACTCTTTGTGACGCACGTACTAATGGCCTAATGGGTAAAAAAAAACAAGGAGCCAAGTTGTTTGGTAGCTTTGTTACAAGTAGTTAGCAGACATTCTCTGTGCTCTTTTGTTTCTTTAAAAAAAATCTAATGTTCTTTGTGTGCTATAGTTAGGAGTTTTTTTTGTGGCTACGGGTTATGCAAGTATTCTGGTCTGAAAGATAACACACAAATGAATAATGGGATTATTATTGATTACATTTGGGGTTACAGGAAATGTGACTTTGAATTTGGCTGCTTAGGCAGACGTTTGCTTAAAGAGATTTAGGTCGTAGTTATTTATTGGCCAAGTACATCCATTCAGTACTTTTTACCCACTCTCCTGTTTCAAAAACATGTAAACAAAATGTTGACATACGTATCTCCTTATTTTTTATACTATCAGAATTTTTTTTTTACTTTCAGGCTTGAGTGACTTCAGATAAAATGGCCTGGAATGTTATCTTTACTTTCCAATGGTTTTGATAACCACTTAAGCCCTAAATTTCATTTATAACTAATTTTCCTGAAGCTCAAACAAGACTTAATTGTGTAATATTTAACTAACTAAAACGCAGTTGCCTAACTTTGGCTGTAAAGTCAATGTTTTTGTCGTTCGAGTGGGGCAAGGGAAACAAAGTGTTTTCTTGAATTTAGACGGAGAATCGCCATTATATAATGTTTTAATCCCTTCCTTGTCTTGTCGCTTGTATATTCACTTTTGATTATCTTACAAACTTCTCTGGAAGTGAAGGTTTTTTTTTAAGTAGGCGTATGTCGTAATTTTTGATATTTTGTTTTCACTTCTCTATGGGGAAACTGCGGAAAAGCACAATGGCGAAAAGACGACTCGGCAACTGACATCACTCGTCTGGCAACAGTCGAGAATGCAAGCGGCTCACTCGCCGCTGATTGGCTGTAACCCTTCTAACTCTAGACGTGATTGGCCAGAGGCGGGCCTCGACCGCATACTTAGCAAAGCCAAGGGAGACATTTTGTGGCAATTCGGACGCAGTCGGAAAAGAAGGCGAGAGAGAGCGAGCGGAGACGATTGCTTTTTCAAGTTCTGTTTTCCCATTTTAAGGGTTAACACTATTCTTGATTGCGGAACATACTACCGAGCAATATTTGTTTCTCTAAAACAACAACCCCGGACGAAAGGCTTCGACGACCAAGCCTGAAGAAGTCGGTAAGGGATACTTGTTTTTCTTCCTCTTAGACTGGTCGCCATTACAACAGCCTCGACCCTATTGTTTTGATTCTTCGCCATACTACATAGATATACAACAACGTTTCTCAAACTAAACGACTAAATAGCTTTACTATGTTTATTACAACGTAATTACGTAGTTATTATCAACCCCCACCCCCCACTAAATGACCATTTGCACCGAACGAAATGAAACTGCGTCACAACAACAACTGCGCTAAACATGAAACACATGAATGTAACAAAAATGGCCCTTCTCTTTTTTTGTTTATATTTATCAGGCCCTGCGGCTTCGTGTTGTATCGTGTGCGCCGAGGTGAATTCATGTTCAGCTCGGCTCCGCGAGCAAGCGACGCCCATAGGCACACGACGACCGCCAGACCGGCCTACTCGACTAGACAAAGAACGCTCCGTACCGGCAGGAGGAGAACCGGAGACGACGACGACATTTTCGACGTCGGCTGCTTTTGGAGACGGAGGCCGTTTGAAAGGGAACTACAGGCAAAGAGAACGAAGAAGAGGCAACTCTTCTCAGACTGCTTGGTGGAAACAAAGAGGTGCGTTCAGGGCCCTGCCTGAGGCTTGTTTTCGTCCCGTTTCGGTGGGAGGAGGGGCGGCCAGGCCAGTGCTAACACGTAGGTTAGGTTAACACCTAGCTTAACTGCTGCACCTTTCCGGCCGTCTATTACAATGGGCACGAATCTTACGCAATGGACTTTTATTTAACAGAGTTAATTTTATGGAGGATTAGCGTGACGAGATATTTTTGGTGTAAATACCTACTGAGGGATATTTGGTTTCGTCTATTGCTAACCTTTACAAGTTTTTTTTAATACGTTTTGTTCACTAAAAGAACGAGTTTCAATTAATTATTTATATCCTATTTTAGTATTCATATATTAATTATTTTCTATTATACAATATTTGATTTTATTTAAAATGCATCCCCATTTACGATTAAAATTCTCGTCCTCACAATTCAGAATGATCAATTTTTGATAGCATTTTTAAAAATCATCTATATTAAATTGTTTTCATATTAAAATATGACTGCCATCAAACTATCAGCTCCCTGACACAAATATTCATGAAAAAAAACTAGCAAAAAATCTTTATCCATGACATTTTTAAGGTAGCTTTTAACAATTTAAGGCATATCATTGGGGGTGGGGCGGTCTTGGACATAAAATGTAAAGGAAAACGACCGACAACACTAGCAAAATTTTACTATCCACTACATTTTTTTAGGTAGCTTTTAACAATTTAAGGCATATACATTTTTTGACATAAAATGTAAAGGAAAAGGACTCACCCTCGCACTTACCTTTCCCATTCAGGTGACACTCGAGGTGAAGCATCATGGGAGGTGGAAGCGGAGAACGGTGCAGTAACATTCCGAGCCCCAACAACGAGCGCCAGAAGAAGAAGAACCAGCATCTGGGCCGGACCAAGCAGAGGAGCCGCGAGCAGAGCGGCAACATGACGACAACGTCGTCGTCAGCATCAGGCGCGGGGGCCGTCGGCGCCCACCACCACCATCACCGCCGCCGGAGCGCCGACAAGAGCGCATCCCTGCCATACCAATGCTCCACGGAGACGCGGCAAGCGGAGGCGGCCGCCTCCATCGTCCGCCTGGCCGCCGCCTACGAGCGGGACTGGGAGGGGGCTGTATCTCACCTCAATACGCTGCTGAGCGCCAGGGGAAGCCCCAGCTACGCCGGGCCTAAGTTCAGCGAGCCACCCTCGCCCAGCGTGCTCCCCAAGCCGCCTAGCCACTGGGTGGCTTTTCCCATGGGAGCCGGAGAGAGCAGGGAGATGATGAGCTTCCAGCTCAAGAGCCTCTTAAAGGTGCAAGCCTGAAAGAGAAAAATGGCTGCAATACTTTTAAGTGCGTTTTTAGAAAAACACCACCAAATCACACATTACAGAACTGCCTTCCCGGCCACGACATAAACAGACACAAACAGACACCCCCCCCCCCCCCGGTATTTTGCGTCGGTTTTTCTTTTTTTGATTTGGCTATCAAAGCAGATTGGGTACACTACCCCCTCCCCTTTCCATATGTTACTTTAATCCCATCACTTTTAGCTTTTTTGTGAACATACACGGCTGTTGTTATTTTTTTATATTCAGTAACTCCCAGTTGAGCGGCCGCCTCTGTTTTTGTAGCACATTTCGAGATATGCGGAAAAAAAACCCTCCACCCCCGCCCGCCCCAGTGCTGTTGTTTGAAAACTTGGATTCTGCAGGGAAGTCACGTGTACATTGTTTTTAAATAAGGTTTGTCGAGAAGTTGACGCCATTGGCACACGGGTTAGGCTTTAAGCACTCGACTCCTGTGTACCCATCATTCTTTTTTTTATTGCGCTGTGCGCAGATGCATTACAGGAGGCGAGTTGCTCTAAGGCCTGGTCGCTATTCATCGTATTCGCGCTGCCTCCCGGAAACGTTATTGTCCTCCATTTTGGGAGGCGCTGTGCAATTCAAGGCCGAACGCTTTGCGCCCAAAAAAAAATGCAAAGCGTATCCTAACGGTCTTGGCGGGCTTTGGTAGTGCCGTGCGTTAACCAAAGCCATTTTTTCCTCCCATTGTCCTCACGTTCCAGTTTCCTCGTTCTCGTCTAATGACGTTAATTTGCGGCGCAATGGCACGCGGAAGAAGACCAGCTCAATCTGGTCTTGCCCGTGCCGCAAATTGACGTCAAAAAGACGAGAACCTGCCGCCTTTTCTGTGACAAATCAAGCCAAGTGCGTTGTTTGCGTTCTATCATTTTTGAGCCCATTTTGCACTTCGCTTACTCTCGTTTTTGTTAAATTACAAGCCGCGACATTGTTGAATCAGCAGACGCGTCATTGACTATCTTGTTTTTTTTCTTCTTGTTTTTCCCTGCGTGGAATTGAATCTGCTTCATAGCCAGACTAAAGACGACAAAACCTCATTTAAACATGTTTTTTCAGGAGCCGTGTAAATACTAATGTTGGTATGTATAAAGTACTTGTAGCATATTGTACATTTGCAGGCCCATTCGCCATGGAGGCTTGCGGACGAAAAGTATTTTTTAGTACTAACGATAACACTGAATGTTATGAGATGCATTGCGTCTCTACTTCGAAGATGCTGAAGAATATTTTTGATAAGAAAAAAAATGAAAACCGAGCATTTGCCAGTATGAGCGAGCTAGTCCTTGCGCTGAAATCTTTTCGGAGATCTTGCACATGTTTTTATGATTTTGTATAATGCAGCGTAAGGTTACAATTTCAATCGGAGACATTTGCCCATGTAAGACTTTAATCTGGATGGATTTCACTTTTTCATTTAAAGCCTTTGTAGAAAAAACTATTGGATCATTTTGGCCACTCTGCCTTTAGTTAGCTGGGATTGGCTCCAGCACCCTTTGTTTAGAAAATGAAAATTTCTCAAGCTGTTCTTCCGCCAGCTTTTAAATTATTTTTTTTAAACAATACTTCATCCAGATTAAAGTCCTGCAATGTCCCATTGTTCTAAATTAAAACTTGTCACGAATTGGGTTAAAATTCTGTCCCCCCACTGTTGTCACTATATTTGAAGAATAGAAACTGCCCTGTATAAGATTAGAAATAATTGGTTAAATTCAAATTTGTCAAAACAAAAATAAATTCCCTTTCCCTTCCCCCCTAAGCAATGTGTTTGTCTTGTTTTCTATCTTTTTGGGGTTATTGTATAATAAGGGGTAAGACTGAAACTTGTGTTTGATTTTATTGAACTACTGAGAAATGTCATTGTAAAAACAAACACACAAATCTGGAAGATACATTGTTAGCTTGACTATAGTTAACATTGAAACAATGTAAATTTGCCCAAAATATTAGCTTTTGTCTATTAAGCGAAATTAACATCACTGCTAGGCGGCATTAAAAGTACTTAAGGACACATTAGTACTTGAGCTCTGTAGATTGATACGGTTATATCGCCCTCTAGTGGCGTTCGAGGTATTGCTAGCCTTAGTAATATAGATAGAAAAAGAATTTGAAACTCACTGGCATTGACGTCTTTAACCACCCTACAAAAGTCACAATATTTTCCAAAATTATCGAACTTAACGGTGACCGGATTTGTACTCCGCCCAAGAACGGGAGCGCGATCGCGAGCGTGATACAGACCGTGAAACAGAGCGTGTGAAGGAGTTGCCGCGGGCACCGGGTGCCAGGCGGGGGTTTTCATCCTGGCATTCGGGGGTGCGAGACCGGGATGGACTTTTTCTGCCTTTGGGCCTGTTGCGGGAAGGCGAACGGGACGCAGAGCGGTCTCGAGGGGCGGGCTCGCGTTGGCCTCGGTTACTACGTTTGTCTTGGCCGCCTTTGTACCTAGCCACAAAGAAAATTTAAAAAAGTTAATTCGCAATACATGAGGGATTACTGTACTTATATCTGCTCATGAAAAAATGTCAATGGCATAAAAATAAGGGTAAAAATGAAGAAAAAAGCTTACTTGTCATGTTCACGGCTTCTACTGCGTCTGTGCCTGCTGTAAGAGCGTGAACTGTAAATAGCATGTCATATTTTATTTTGAAAAAATGCAGGGAAGAGAATATATAGATAAAAAAGATGGAATGACTTACGGTCTCGGACTGACGGACCTCCGAGATCGGCGGTCGTAAGAAGGGCTTCGTGAGCGCCGGCGGCCGTAGCTGCGACTACGTGAGCGTCTTCGCCGATCGTCGTCGTAACGCGAAAAACTGCGAGGGGAGTGTCGCTCTTTTGTCTTCATCTGGTTGGGAGCTTTTTTTGGGAGAGAACAGTTAGAGAATTGTACAGTTGAGGGACTTAAAGGGGCTTTCAACTTACTCTTTCGGTCTCCCTGGGCAAACTGGATCTCAATCTGGCGACCGGACACCCACTTATGGTCCAAGTTGTGGAGTGCGTCTTCAGCATCTCGCACATCTTCGAACGTGCTGACGCGGTTAAGGGTTTTATTTTGGCGGGGAAAGTTGACCTCACATGCGGGACCTCAATATTTTCTCCAATGCCATTTAATAAATTGCTTTTTTTGCAACAAATATGGCATATATGCAAAAGAATATAGTATTTACTTAGTCCACCCAATCACACAAACACTACAGAGACCCTCCCCTATTTATATGAAGCCAAATCCGGACCCATCATAAAATAAGAACAATACATAACCATCATTTAGTCATTGGAATACATGACATATTAGATTTGAGGAGGATACATATGCAAAAATAAAAGGCTTGTCTTGATTACCTTTTAACACGCTTGTTCTTTGAACTTGAGCTTGTTCTTTAATGCCTTGGCAGAAGATACGTAGAACTTGTCTTTGCCCAATAAACCCTTTTTCGCTCGCTTTTTCCACAAAATGGCTGTTTTCTCGCTCTTGTTCGCCCCCATCTTTGCATCTTGATGCTTGTTTTTTTTTGGGTTTTCGTTTTTTTGCTAGCGCTTGGTCTTTGGCTACTCTACCTGGTAACTTTTCTGTGTGTAGCGAGCGGTAGGGGGAGGGGGGGCTCTCCAGAACTGTATCTTTACCATTCTGAGGCAACAACAGAAGAGATGGCAGTTACCATTGACGCATATTACAGTCAAAAGCAGAAGAGAAAGGATATTGAATGTAAGCAAATCCTCTTGGTCGCCGCGTATAGAAGTCAAGTGGAATGTAGACGTCTACAATAGGCCCGTAACGGCCAAACTCGCGCCGCAAATCTTCTGGCCTAAAGTGTTGTGAAATAATCACATAAGCACAGTGTTTTGCTTTCATGTTTTTTTTTCAAGACCACACGAGTTGCATGTACAAACCCACACGGGAAACCTTTTTTGGTCAAAGTTTGGGAAAGAAATGAAGGGGGTTAAGAAAAAAAAAATCACAATAGGTTACAAAAGGAGGTTAACATGGCTGCATGATACATTATTGAAATATTTTTTAGGATTATAAACATATTAATGCACCAATTTAGTATGTTTTATAAATACGACTCATGTACGAGGTGCATTTATCTACTGTTTTAAAGGCATCTAATTTTTAATATTTGTATTCTAATTCACATCTCTGAAATAACGCCAGTAATTCAGTTTTCTACATAAATACGATTTCAAATGATAGAAAATAGCTTCTCTTATCTAGACAAAAAATATACAAATTTGAATATACAGTATGATTAACTTCTTAAAACAATTCAATTAATTGTAAGACATTAAAAATACAATTAAACTTATTTAACTGCTAGCTATATGTTGTGTCTACGTCACTACGTCAATATGGTGGCTGCTTAAACGCAATGTCTCAAAGTACCCGGATGTTAGCAAACGCCTCCTCTAATTCCGTTGCATTTCTTCTGACATATAGATATATTTAAACAATGGCGATTTCTTTATAATCTGATCTGATTTTGATTGCATACACAAACGTACACCGATTCGCGAACGAAGTCGCCTTTGATTGTAAAATGTCTTATCATTCGGTTGGGATATTACACACGGTTAGCTGTGAAGACTCACCTGGACTCATCTGAAATATTCCGAACAAAGAGAGAGGAGTTTGGGGGTCGCAGATACCTCGCCATTTGTTGCGGCGTTTTGTTAGCAGCAGCGGTAGTAATTTTAGCCAAAATCTTTCGACGATCTCTATTGTTTGTTGCAATAATAATGCCGAGCCTCGAGGCTAGCACGCTATGTTGCTAACGTCTCAGTACGCAATGCGCCTGCGCTTTTGGAATCAGATTCTGGTTTGAGCATGCGCACAAATGACCAAACCGGGGTGGATTTAGGGGAGGAATATAAAAACGGAAAATGTACAACTACTGTAATACAAACACCAAAAATATCCGACTTTGAATTTGATTTAAATAGACATTTATTTCAGATTTCACTGCCCAGGTTATTACATTTTCTTGCTCTTCCTGACGAGAGTTACAGAGCCCATGGTGAGAGTCTAAAATGAGAAGGGAAAAAAATCCAAATTGAGACAGTTCTACAAGTCTGGCAAATGATGCGTTCGGGGTACCTCGATCATTTCGCCTCCTTTGATTTCCTGGATGTGGATGAATTTGCCAGT